>NW_006889846.1:0-56311 GCF_000231115.1 Vittaforma corneae ATCC 50505 | reverse complement strand
TTGCTATGTTCTGGCATACGCTCTTTCAAATTTCAAAGCAGCAAACAAAATCTACTCCAAGAAGATATCCATCGATCTTAGGTCTGATGCTACGCATCTCTTTTTTGAGCTCAGTTTAATTCTTCTTGTTTTTTCGTTTACTTCATACTTTGTAAGCTTCGGCAATCCTCAGCGTTTACAGACACGCGAAGTAATATTGGAATCAAAGAATTCTGCTGTTATATTTATATGCACCATGACACTTCTAGTCTATCGTTCTCTGAAGTTTGCAGACTTCGGACCACATAGACAATCTGTTCGTAAGAACTGTCTTTTTATTTCAATATTCATATTGTGTGTATTATTTTCTATAGTTGTAGTCGGATTAATATTTTCAGGAAATCAAGCAGCTCTGAGCTTCTTCCAAGTAAAAAAGCTCAGCCCCATAGATATAATGCTATGTGGTGGCTGTCTGTTTGTATCCATTTTGGTGACTGTGCTCTTCGATTTCTATGAAAGAATGAAGAGAAAAGAAAAGGCAAGATAAAGAAGACGTTTATTCACGTTTCGAAAAGCGAGTAAATCCAATACTTTGTAAAATTGGATTGCTTTGGCAATTAAGCTTGAAAAGTATTAAAACGCTTTGCTGTTCTTTTTAACGTAAACTTGTATACGTGCAATTTAATTTTGAATTATGTGTTTCCTCTATCCTTGTTCAACAATACTTAGTTCTCTATACAACACGTCTTCTAATATGCAGCTAATGTACTGTGCTTTCAGAAGTTATGGATTTTAAATACTCAATATTGTTAAGGCTATCATAAACTATGGCTTTTCTTCTATTGCAAATCTTCAAGACCTCAAAAATAGGAAAAAGTTCCTCTGCATTTCCAATGCCTTTTAAAATAACTGTTTCAAAACCAGCAATGCCCAACGCTTCTTTAAATGAGCATATCCAGAATTTACTGTTTATGCTTGGCCTGGGTCCAATTTCATACTTTGCAACAGCAAGATGACTTTCAAGAGCAGCTTGTGTATTCAAAAGCGTATGTGTTTCCTTTGCGTCTGAATTTGATGGACAAACAATCAGAAAACTCTCAAACTTTACCTTACTTATTTGATTTGTCATCAATCTCAACCTTTCCTTAAAATGGTTGGTTTTAATTTCCACAAAACGCATATTGATCACAAAAGACTCGCCAACCACATTATTGTATGTTTCCTCTGTTATTGCTTTTAATTTCGAATCTAAAATTAAGCATTCCTTCGTTTTATGAGTTAGCGAGCTATCCTGAAAGTGCACGCAATTTGTTCTTTTACCTGACAGATAGAATAAGGAATCACAACAGTGGATACCATAATTATATAATCCTGAAGGGCTATAGTCGTGCACTAGATCAACATCTGTCTCAAAACTGTTCCATTGGTTATTTGTATGAACTATAACCTTAAATCGGCCAATATCACATCTAAAAATATGATTAATTGATTTACCTGTCTGGAAAGCATGGAAGACTCTATTTTTATCAAAGATGAATACAGTAGAAGGCTCCACATTCTTGATTTGAATGCTAACAAAGTCACTATTGATTCTTATTCCCTTAACCAAAACATTTTTGATGATCTTCTTTTTGAACTTGTAAAGTTTCTTTTCAAGAAAAAAGTGCCATCAAAAGCAAATCATATCTTCTCAAATGCAGTAGAACTTCGCGCATTGCCGCGATTAATCTTTTCATGTTTTCAACAATAAAGTCAGTATCGCAGGACAATGAAAAAGTTTGCATTTTCTTAAAACAAAGAAATGAAATGAACAATATTAACAGCTTTGATTCTGAAGTTTCATCAAACTCAAAGCCTATAACAGAGCTGAGAAGAAGATCCTCGTGAAGAGCATTAAGATAGCCTATTTCCTCTTTTCTGACTGATATTTGCTTAAACTCTTCTGATCTAAGCAGTAGGCTGATCAATGATACTTCGTCATTGACCGACTCAACATCACTAAGCCAAGTATACATTGTAAGGTGGCTTAAATAATAAATTGAAGAGACTTGTCCGTAAAATGTCGATTTGAATGTCCAGGTGTTGTAGTTTGAATCCTTTCGGTCAATATTTATCAGTTGACAGTCTTCAAGTCTTCTAACTGTCAAATAGATGTATTCCGATAGTGCCTGCTCCTCGAGCCCCACATCTTCGGACAAAACACCGTACTTTACTGGATTGTTTATCATTCTGACATATAAGAATGTGTGCTTTATCCAATTTAAGGCAGTCGCAATCGATGACACGTGGCCCAAGTAAATCTCACTATTCAGGTTTTCTGGAACATGAAAAAGCATTTTGCTCTCTATATCCTTGCTTCTTTTGAGCAATCCGACGTACTGATCCATCTTTTTTGATGTGGTCATGAGTATGGCTTCGCCTTTTGTATCATATTGGGGCCGGCCTGCCCGTCCAAATATTTGTAAAACATCCAGTATTGAAATATCCGAAAACTGGCCCAGATGCGGATTATAAAATGTATGTCCATGTACAATAACTGCATATGCAGGCAGGTTTACTCCCCAAGCAAGAGTAGATGTAGTCACTAAAACCTTAATTACTCCTTGACTGAACAGCATTTCCATCTGTGATCTCTAGACTTTGAGAGTCCTGCATGGTGTACTCCAATCGACTTTGAAACAAGCATATTAAGTTCATGGTTTGATAACACGTTAGGTCTGGTTGAATTTTTAGTGCTTTTTTTGATGCTTTCAACATCCAAGTCTGTCATAGAACCATCATCACTCTGATGCAAATTTTGTGCGAGGAAATTGGCAGTTTTATGTGTTTTTGCTCTTGAATGGACAAATACCAGTATCTGCTTGCTTCCGTTTATAAACTCTTGTGTCTTGTCGAGGAGATAGTTCATTTCATCCGTATATTTAGCTATTTTGGTAAAGCCAGTAACAGTCATTTTCAAAGGCACTGGCCTATACATCTGGCCAAAGAAATGCACATGCTGGGCCTTAATAAAAACAGCCACGTCTTGGTAGTTAGGAAGGGTGGCCGAAAGCCCGAGGATTCTGATAAACGTCTGCCTTAGCTCTGAAAATTTAAACATCCGTGCCACAATTGCCTCGACTACTGGTCCACGGTCATCTTCCAGCAAATGAATTTCATCAATAATCACTAGTCTAATATTTTGAAATACACAGTAGAGCTTTCTTGTGGCCACATCAAACTTCTCGGGAGTGCAGATCACAACTCTGGCCTTTGAAGCAGTTTTACTGTCAACTTCAGTGTCGCCCGTGTACTCAATAATGAAGTATTGTTTTCCTAGTAATCTCGAATACTTTGAACATATCTCCGAGGCTAATGCTTTCATGGGAACTATGTAAATGATTTGTGAATCCCTGTGCCTCAAGGCTCGTAGTACACTCATCAAAGCAATGTCTGTCTTTCCAGCGCCAGTTGGAGCAGCCACAAGTACATTCCCATCAGAATTGTAAACATCTTGAAATACAGCAGATTGCACTGGATTGAATCTTTCATAGGAAAAGTACTTTGAATTATCGCCCAATATCGACGTCTTTACAAGTCTATCGGTGGATGCACTGCTGCCATGTACTGATGAGCTTTCTGGCATTATGTGTTCTACAAACAATGCTTGTTCGTTTATATACTCTTTTTCTATGAATGTGTCCTTGAATCTATAAATTTCAAAAATTAGATCTATATTGGCATATCCAAGAAGATCTGAAAGAAACGAAAACGGATCTTCCTGACCAAATGCTTGCTGGACAATCTTCACAGCCTCTTCTTTTGAAATATCTAGTATTTTTGTGATTTTCTCAATGGCCATCTCCACAGCAGCATTATCACTTCTACTGTCCATTAAGGGATCATAAAACCAGCTTAAACAAATGAGAATCTCAGATAACATCAACTAGCTTATCCAGATTGTCGGTGAGCAATACAAACGTCGCATGGTCAGTATCAACTAGATAACGACAGTTGCTCGCTTAAAACGTAAGTTGGTAATATCTTTTTATTTATGTCAATTGTCTCCATATGAAAGCCCAATATCTCTAATAACCCATTCATAATCCCTCTCAACCATGTGAAACTCAATATAATTATAGTATGACGGTGCATTTTTAAGATATAATGAGAGCTGGCTCCAGGATGAGATCTTATCGAATGCAATTACTAAGAAGTTTGGCAACTTTCTTGCTGACAAGTCAATTTCCAACTTGTCTGGGGTTTCATATAAAATCTGAGACTTGAGCTGGTTGTAAAATGTATGATTTTCACCGAAAAGTACTTTAAAAGTAAAAACAGACGAGTTGAGCCATATTGAAACATCCACAAATCTGAAGATTTCTTTAACCACTCTCAGATCTTTTGTAAAAACTGAAATCATAAAGTCGGCCACAAGAATTGGAAAGAGTGTCTGAAGATAATGGTTGTCAACTTTGAGCATAAGAATGGTTGAGAATCTAATCAGCTCAATCCTTATTTCTGGTGTGGAGTTGATTAGATCATTAATAATTTTTACAAATATATCGCTCATTGAAGAAAACTTGTTTCTTGGCTGTGATAGTATTAAAAATGACATTCTCTTCAAATTGTTGATTCTTTGAAGCTCCTCGCTCTGCACAGTTGAGAAGATTGAGGGCTCCATGCCAGCTATAAGACTGTTGATTATGCCAAATGCATCGAAGCTTGGTGAGGATGATATCACCTCAAATATTTTCATCTTAATTAATACTCCAAAGTCAAAGAAATTCCTGTAAAAGTAATTGATGTATGCATCGATGAAAACTTTACAGTTGGGATTGCACTGAAGGTACATATGGACCAATTCCAGAGCTTTGTCCTGATACTCCTTTGAAGTAAGAATGGTGAAACAGCAATTTTTGAGTAGATTTATGGCACAAGAGCTAAAGGATGGTGTTTTTATGATCTTTTCTAATATCTTAATTTCCTCATCAAAACTTGTATTTGGGTATCTCAATAAATATTCGGCTTTTACAATCAAAGAGTGAATGATATTAGAAATAATGATTCTTAGGAGATCAGAGGATGGCGTGTATTTAAACAACTCGAGCAGCATCTTCATTGTTTTTACATTGGGCTCATGCATCCCAAAAGTGTTTTTGATGTACTCGGCTTTAGCCCGGATAATGTCTGTTTTAATTTCCAGTGGCAGAAGCTTTGTTAGCATTTGGAAAATCTCTGTGGACAGTTTTGTGCTTTTAATAGATGTTAAAATTTTTTCATATAGCTCAGCCTTAAAGGGAAGTGCGCCAAAGAGATAAAGGGCCGTGTAGTTGTTAGGCATCGAGCCTACAAAAAGCATTGGGTTTTTTGAAAAAAGATTTTCAGCTAGCGACTTTACATTTTCAAGCCCACAGCATCTGACCAGCACAAGTGATGGAAGACTTGTCTTGTCATCAAGATCAGCAAGTGTGCTTAGCTCAGACTCGGTAATCTTTGCTTTAAAGCTGAATTTTGATGCCAAAAGGGGGTCTTCCTCTTCATTTTCCTTTGGAATGCTGCCATCCTCATCCATCAAATATTTTTTATCAATTCTTCTATAATATCCCTTTATTTTTTTATAAATGGCACAGAATCGTTTACACTCCTCTGCCATCATCAAAAAACACTTTCTAAACAGCTCATCCTTTTTGATGCTTTTAATTGGAAGAATGTATTGCAAGGCCTCTAACATTGTGTCTACTGAGCATTTTGTTCCAGGATCAATAAAATAAGCAAAGAACGATTCTTTGATGGGCATGTCGCTAATTTGAGCAAGGATTGGTTTGTAAAAGTGCATGCAGTTCTCGTAAATAAAAGATATGTCATCACCACAAGAAATATGCTTCTTTTTATAATGTAAAAATCATTTTTGCATTCTATAATAATGCTTTTAACTTGGGAAACTCAAGAGTGTTAATACGAACTGATTTCTTGTGTAGTTTATACAGAATGTTGAAAATAAACCTATAAACTCTATTGTAGTTATTGACGGTTGAGTTGATGTTCAAAAGCCTCAGTGACTGCTCAATGTTTACGCCATTAGTGTAGTTCAACACTTGATGCTCCTTTTTTACACTATCATTGCAACTCAAGTCCTGGCAGTTGGCTGCCGATGAGTTATCATGAACAGTCTCGTCTTTCTTGTAATCAAATATAACTGAGCTGTTCTTTTCTAGCTGCTCCTTTTCCAATACAGTATGTCTCTTTTCCCTATTTTTTGTCATGGCTGTGAATAGCATGCTTGATAATGCTTCCTGTGATCCAATGTCGCCGTATTTATCAAGTGTAATAACAGTATTGGCCAAAAGAATCCTTAGAAAATTTTCATTTTCAACTAAGCTTTGAAGCAAGAACAAAATGGCAATGGTTGTATCATATTTATACGGATCTGAAGAGTCGGAGTCTAAGTAATATCTGTCTAGGATGCTCTTGAGTAAAGGAGCAGTGTCGTTTAGACTCAAAAGAAGAGAGACAAAGTCCGATGACTTCTGGTCTACAATAGTGGCTACCCTAAACAGAACTTCATAGTACTTTCCAATGTTCAGAGACTCCTCCAGGAACAGACAGATGTCTTTAAGATTTACTGTTGGAAGAATTTCAAGAATAAACGGAAGAAGAAATTCCTCTTGAAAATGCATAAGGTACTTAGGACTCCTAGATAAAACAAAGTCGTTCCAGAGATTGACTCGAAGCAGGGAGTAGTCAACATAATAGCTGACAGAGTTGATTAGATCTATGAACTTGTAGTTGTATGCCAGATATTTCCCCAGGTTTTGCAAAAAAGCCTCAGGAAAATCTTTGTGGCCATGCTTTTGGATAAACTTTTGTATAATTTGCACATCGTCAACATCAAAGTTAAAATAGCTTTCTCTTGGTCTGTCAATCTTGTGAATATTCCTCGTTTCTGACCAAACCAAAACTCCATTTTGAATAGTAAGCTTCGAGTCTGCCCATAATATTGAATCTTCTTTACTTTCGGTGTAAATTTCTAGCTTTCCTAGCTCCTTCGCCAGGGCAGCGACTAGGCTTATTTCCAATAGTTCGTTAGGACTTTCCTTCTGGTAGAATGAGTTGACAAGACTACAGGAAACCTCTCTCGACTCTAGGCTCAAAGACCCTTCACATCTTTCCAGGAATATGTCTAGAAAACTAGAAAATAGCCCATGGGATATTCTTCTCTTGTTTCGGATGATCAAGTGACACAATAGAGGAATATGGATTGATGTGACGTTGGAGTCCACTGCATCCAAAACCTCAAACGAATATACAATCAGCTTTATCAATTGCTCGGCAGCATTGAAGCCCTGCCTGTCAAGAGTATAGCAGCTCTTAAAAGTCATGCTATCGCTCGAAGTGCCTTCAATATCAAAATCGCTATAGTCTTCAATAGTTTTATCCATTTCATCTGATTCGCTGAAAATCCTATTGAGCTTCATGTAAACTACCCTGTAGAATTCATCCAAAGAGTGATTCAAAAATGTTCTTATGTTCTTCTTAACAAAGTAGAAACTTTCCACATTCTTTCTCTCATCAATTTTCATCATAATCTGTATTGCATCTAAAATTAATCTCTCCATCAGAAACACTGTCAAATTCTCCTTATCAGCAAGCGCATTGGCAATCCTAAAGAAACTTGACAGATCTTCCTCAGTACCACTCAAATAGGTTCGTAGTCCTTTTTCGATATAATCAACATCTCGGTCCATGATTGTTTCTGAAATATTTAGCCATTTATAGGCTCGTCTATGCATTCCAACTTCCTTTTTGAGAAATATTTTAAGAACTCCCTTAATTATACTTGCATTACACTGGTCTTTGTCTTTGCTTGCCATTTCCATAGTTTGCGCATCGCCACTATCGTTCATTTGCTCCGAAATAAGGTCTTTGATGATTTGCTGCACTTTTGGCTCTACCTGTACTGAGGATGCTTCGACGGAGCTCCGGTCAGAGCTTGAGGCTAGGTTGGGAGATAGCTTGACATCGATGGTTGGATAGCTCTTTACTTCCTCGTCATGCTGTTCCGGCTTTCCGTTTAAATTCTGGGTTATACTTTCGATCGTATATGGGAAATCACGATTTGACATTTCGAGAATGGGCCTGATAATGAATGGGTTGTCACCCTCAAGACCCAGGCAGAACGCCTTAGTTACCAGAGTATAGTCGGGGATTGCTACCACCTTGTATTTATGTAAAAAGTTAAGAATCGATATTCTCAGATCTTGATGGTCGATAAAGTTTTTCCAGAGCGCAGTGTAAAACACCTTTTCAGAAACCTGGTTTAAAAATGAAATAAGGGCAAGATAGGCTCTACCATAGAAATCAGAACTCTCAGACTCTAAAAATGGAAGGAACCCATAGATTACGTGCTTTGAGAAGCTTTCAATTTTTGATCCTAGCTGGGAAATGATTTTTTCCAAAAGATCCAAGTACTCATTTGCCACAATAATTCTGCAGCTAGTCGAAAAGTTAAACAAGCCTACAGTTAGAACATCAAAGTCCTTGACCAGATTCTCCTGGTTGATGTAGTCAAACATTACGTTGTAGCATTCTATTGTTTTGAGATGTATTCCTCCAGGGAGAGCAGGATTCAGTAGCTGGTTCAGCCGCTTTACAAGCTGTGGAATGCAGGGGACGTATCCTGCATTGTACTTTTTGAAAACAGTACAGAGGGAGTCGAGTGGTTCTATGAAATCCGACCACTCATAAGCTCTTTTGAATCTGTCCAGAATTCTCAGGACCTCAGCATGGTATTTGTTGAAGCTGCCATGCATGTTTGAGGGGGTCTTGGCGTATTAAAAATATTTGAAAACAGTGTTTATTGGTTATTCAGTATACCAATGAACGATGGTGACAATTAGGTATATTTCACAAATAGTAAATTGGTTGGCTATATGTGCATAGGTATCAGACATGTTTATTGGTCATTTAATTGTTTAGAAATTGGAAGAACCAATAACAACGCTCAGCCAACTGTCAAGCTATCATATCATTCTATAAAGTAGCTAGTGAGTAAAATCTGTTTTTCAGCGATTGTTTTAAATGGTATATGGAACAAATGCCTGCTTTAGCAGTTTTCTATCTAATACAAGATAATATTGGTTATTGGCATACTAATAATAGAAAATTTATTTAAAGAGTGTCCTGCTTGGTCTCCATTGTTTTTCTCTTTTCTTCCTCTTTTTCAGCCTCGGTAGCAACATCCTTCTCTTTCTCAGGAATTCCACCAAGTCTCTCATCTTTATTGCTTTCTGTTTGCTGTTCTTTCTGCATGGCTTTTTCCTCTTCTATCTTCTTGGCCGTAGATCTAATAAGCTTAATATGAGCTGATAGCATTGATGATCTCCTCTGAATCTCCGACAAAGCATCGTCCTTTGATTCATTGGCGTTGATCCAATTCTCTGTTTCTGCACAGTAGCTTGCCAGGTTCTCTCGGAAGCTTACAGGAACATCTTCTGGAAAATTCTTCTCCAAATCTTTTGCCTCGGAAATCCTATTTCTCAGCTCCTGCAGATAGCTGTCTTTCAATACAGCATTGGCTATTCTTTTGATACTCAGTGACTGCAGCCCCTCATATGCTTTTTTAATCTCTTTAAGTATATGAAGGTTTGCAAGATCTTCTTTGAACAGGCTTAAAATCGGCTCAACCTCTGCTTCTTCTACATATGTAAGTGTCTTTCTAAGTTCAGAAAAATTCTGAACAATATCTTTTAGAACTGTTCTTCTTAGGCTCAGCTCACCTTCAATTTTATCCAGAGCTACTGATGTCGCATGTCCCTTAACAACAACCCTAGGATCACTCAGCACGAAGGCTGGTGAATGCGCCTGCAGCAATCCATCAAGAACACGATCATATGGAACCTCAAAGAATCCTTCAAAACATGCATCGGTTCTCTTAATATCACTAATAAGATATTTTTTGTATCCTTCCGGAATACTGGTGGGCATCTTGCTACATCCCATGCTGTTGAAGTTGCATTTAAATTTCTCAATATCAAGGCTTTTCTCAATGATACTTCCATCCAGGCTATCATCTGATATCTTTCTAATAAGAATTTGGAGAATGTTCAGAGTATCAAATCCATCGCTCATATTTTTGATAAAATCACTGACATTCTGTTGAACATCCGCGTAATGTGATTTGTCAGTGCCATTCTCAAAGGGTAAAAATGCCACATTCCTCCAGGTATCGTCGCTTTTAATATTGGAAATGACATACTTTGCCACCTCAGCCTCAATCTCATAGTCAGCAATACACTCGAAGTTTTCTAAGTCCTTTGGTTCTTCATACATAATAGTTGTCTTGCCTTCTTCTTTCTTGATGGAGTACAAAGAGCACACGGGTTTAGAGCCTCTCAAGTTCAAGTAAAAGTGCTTTTCTTCTGTATTGTCAGACATTTCGCACGAGTACTTTATACAAGCGGCCAGAGACTCTGGAATGACCTTTACATCACTGCTAATTGAGGAAAAGACCGTCGCAAGATCCATAGATTGCTCTGGTGTGTAATAGTCTCTACCTGAGACAACTAGCGACACAGGCGAACTTTTGATGCTCGGATATTCCTTTTCAAGAATCCTCCTGAAGTAAAGGCTGGAAAGTGTAATACGATCAACTGGTGCATCCAAATTCTCAATAAAGAACTCTTTCGTTCGGCTGTTTTGTTTTACAAAGGAGCTGTTCTCTAGAATGCCCCTGTCTTCAATAAACAGGTGGATATTATGAACTTTAGAGGGTGAGTGAATCTCGCTGAGCATAACATCTCCATCCCTAGTGCAGAAAGAAACATGTCCATGCGCCTTTAAGGTAGTGATTCCAAATAAATTGTATGCAGAGCGGGTGAGTGGAGTCTTTTTGTATTCGACAGCAACTTGGTTGATAAATGTTGCAGCCTGTACAAGTAGCACAAACAAAAACATGGGTGGATGGAAAAAAGCATAAATATAAGTTTAAAGTAGAATGTGACGTTATGAATTAATATTCGTTATTTAATGGAAAGCGATATGTAAGGCCATAGAAAACTGTCCGCCACAAAAACATATACTGATCTATTACTACCTGTTAATGTAACTGTAGAATGCATACATATCTTTCGGGACAGCTCTTCATGTTATAAAGTAGGCCATAAGTGGTCGGCAGCTGATTAGATGCTTCCACCTGGCCTTTCTTCCAGCAATATGCTAACACAGTTTATAATTGCCACTCCTTTAGTTAAATGTCCTTACTTCTATAAATGAATACTAAAGCATAAATTTTAGCCTGATTTATTCAATCCTTTCGAAGTGGTATAAGCTCATGCGACATTGAGTCTTTCTCAATAACATAGATTTCTAAATAATCTTTCGTTTTCACATCTCTTTCGGAGGCTGCATCAAAGGCCTTCTTTACAAGTTCCAATGTCTCTGAGAATGATGGTTCTTTGAAGTCCTTAAAGTTCTTTCCCATAATCCAGCTGTCCAGCAATGGCTGTATCATAACAGAGCTTGAGCCATTGCATCTGCATCGAGTCTTATCATACGATCCTACAGGATCATAAGAGTAAACTGTCGCCGTGCCATTGTCAAACCCGCATAAAATAGCATATGAGTAGTATGGAAAAAACCTTTTAGAATATAGCAGGTTATGGAGAAGATGTGCCAATGCCTTGAGGGTGATTCTGCTGTATGTTTCGTATTGCTTTACCTGATACATTAAGTTTGTATAAACTTCAAAGCTATCAGCAAAGAATCCTGTGGTAGCAAGATAGAATTCTCCTATCTTGAATATTTTAGTCATTTTTCTGGAGTTTATGGTGTAGTCGGAGCTATGTCTGGTGTCGCTAGCGATGATTATTTTGTTATCTGTGGTTACAACAAGGGAGGTGCCTCCATTGTTTTCATACAGGTCTTCTTCCGAGACTTCCCTATCTTTACTTTTGAGTAAGACATCCTGCAAATAGACAAACCTAGGAGAGGCAAAGGAGCATCCTTCCTCATTGATAAAGTTAGCTTCGTTCTTACTTAGCTTTATTTGTTCCTCTTTGAATGGTTCTGGAACAGTCTTCTTGTTTATGCTGTAATCGTTTTCAAGTGAAAATGTACTTGCCTGCGAGAGCATGGGTTTAAAACAAACAACACAGAAATACAAATACAATGCAAATAAAGCTTGTTCAAGAACTACTGCAATGTGCAGAAGACCCATCAAAACCCATGGCATACTATATGCCCAACAACTACTTGCCCATAAAGCTGATTTTTATATATCATTATGTGCAAATATACTGTGATAACCTATTTGAAACAGTTGTCCACCACCCAAATAGTCTTTCATATTGCTAGACGAAAGGCTTTTCTGCAAATAATAAAGAAAATATTTATTCCTCCCTTACCTCGACAATAGATGCATCCACCGGCACTTTCTCAGATCTCTTCACACAAACAACCTGAAGATGGCATGGGCTCTTGTTAAATGCATTCACTCTGCCGTGCGCTCTGAAGCATCTTCCGTGGATAATTGGCGCTTTATTCACAGATATCATCTTTATGATCAGCTCCCTTGCATCTAGATTCTTCTGCACAGCATTATCCTTGATGTTTTTCAGAAGCTTAATGACTGTCTCACAGCTTTTAATTGGCCATCTCCCCTTGGTGCATGGATACTTTCCGTCAAATGCACGTGCCTGTGGCGTAGAATGAACACCGTAGCGATATCTTCTGAACGGAACACATTCCTTCTTGCCAATAACATTCTCAAGATAAGCAATGCATCCATCTACTGTCCTTCCTCTGAGTGTAGAACAGGTCTCGCGGGTCTTTTTGAAAGATACTCTAGCATTGTGGAGGGCAGCCTTTACGGTGTTTGCCGGATCTATAATGTCGCAGTTGTATCGCTGTGGCATGGAGGGTGAAAATTTTGTCAAGATAAAAATTTTAAGAAAAAGGAGAGCTGAAAAGAACAAGATGGCAACCTAGGCATGCTAACTTGTTTGCTCATCAGCAAGAAGATATCTTCCAGAAGAAAATTGGTGGCTAGCTGAGAATATATACAGGTGTGTCCTTAAACACAGTCTGTGCATCTGTGATGAGAAGGTCTGCATGTGCCATGCTATCTCTAAATGCATAAAGTCTCCAGCATACTCTACTGCCCCAACACATCTGCTTACCAGCTTTGATACAAAATTTTTGCTTGATTCTGTAAACTTAAAATGTTGTTTACCCACAAATGATTGAGGTTAAAACAGATGCTGTTAATGACTTAGAATATCAGAAAAATTCTGCAAGAGTGCTTGAAAGTATAAAGAATATGCTAAGTGATAACAAAACCATCTACAAGATTGATTACCACGAACCTGCAGGTGCTTCGAAGGACGTTGCAAAGCTCCGAAATGAGAGATTGGAGGATGGCGGAAAGGCGATGATACTCAAAATAAACGATGAGTTTAAGCTGTTTGTGCTAAGCGCTGCCAAAATAATAAGCTTTAAGAAAATAAAGGCAAGATTTAGTAGTAAGAAGGTAAGATTTGCTAACAATGAAGAGTTAAAAGCATTGACGGGTCTTGTCCCAGGTTGCATACCACCCTTTGGGCGTCCTATTCTTCCACTTGACATTTTCCTGGACAATTCAATACTGGAAAATAATACAATATGTTTCAACGCAGGTTCTTTGACTGCCTCCATTGAGATGAGTGTGGAAGACTACCTAAAGCTTATAAACGGTGAGCGATTTGATTTTTCAGAATAGTAATTAATTACGATATTAATTTAATTAAAACACTACTCATCTTTCTTAAGTACACTCCTCTTTACACTTTGATCATCTTTTATTACAGGCACGGGATATCCTGTCTGATAAAGGATCGATTCATTATTTTCATGATAAGGAAAGGCGATAGTAAGTGTGCCCCTTGAATTATCATAAAATTCAACGGAACAGAGACATCTGTCCATCAGCTTCTTTTCGATTCCATATGCCCTTATGGCAGGATATCCCCTAACAACGGCCACAAGTAAATCAAAGTTGTTATAAAGAGGAAATGTGGCTCCGAATCCTTTGAGGTTCTTAAATTCGACAGTTCGATAGTTCTTATGCTTATTAATAAAGCTTTCCAGATTTCTGGTTTCATCAAAACACGCACCGATGATGGCCCTGCCTTCATTTGGATCAACCAACTGGCTGGGGTTATCGTAGTAGATACCAAAATACCGTACATCTTTACCAAAGAACTCCGAGAAATCCTTCATAGCCTGTGCAAATTTTTCGGAGACATTCGAATAGCTCCCTCGGTAAGGAGTAAAGACAAGGATGCCAGAGCCCAAGGCCATTTCCTTTACTTCAATTTTGCTAAAGAGTCGAAATCTCATGGCAATGTAGACTAATAATGCAAGAAGTAGAAATATGGCACATGCAAACAGTAAATGCGTTTTGGAAAAAGCAAATTTCATGGGTGAGTGTTTTACAGAAAATTTAACCAAAATATAAATTAATTATAAACCACATGCCATGTTGAAATTTTAATTTATGACAGTCAAATCTATGGCATCGTTGCAATATCCAATGTGTATGCAAGAAGAGGCTGTAGACAGGCATGTATCTAACTAAATACATTAGTTTTGGCTGTGATGTTTTACATTGCCAGGCATACCAAATAAGTAATTGGTAGCTTCTACTTTAATACCATTTTAGAGTAAGCTGTAGCAGCTCTACACCACCACACGTTTCGACAAAAGTTTCGCCGAATATTGCCAGATATGGTAGAAGTGTTGATATATTAAGTCATCGCAACTAGATAAGTTCTGGTGATCACCACTATTATCTCTTCTACTTCAGCAGGTCATACTCATTGCCCATTTAAGCCACTAATGCCCCCAAGCCCATGCCACAACATTACAAGATAAGTGAAAAGTTCTCAAACCCAATAAGCATCGTGAACAAGATAGCCTACCTGTCTGGAGAGGCAATCTATGAGCCAATTGAGAATCTTTCTCTCAGAAAAATAGCTAAAAACCTCAATGCTGTGACTGATCAGAAGAAACGGCTACTTGAGATTTTGGAAAGCAAGAAAGAGGACGAAAAAGTCCTAATGAATCATTTGTGCAATCTTTACAACAGCGAAAATAAATAAAAGTAAAAGCAACCGTAGTTCACAATGTATTAACCATTGCGTACTTTTTACTTTTACACATTAATACTACTCTAAACAATGGCAAACAACTAACTGGCAGGGAGTGTTTTTATTAATAAATGGTTCATCGTGCTCTTACATGCTTTTTCTTAAAACAGACCCTGACTGACTGTCGTCAATAACATATCCAAACTCTTTGATTGATTCCCTGACCTTGTCGCATATTTCAAACAACCCTTTGCTGTCTGATTTGTTCTTAAGTGCTATCCTTATCTCATTTCTAAAACTACTTAGGAGCTCGGCTATCTTTTCATCTTCATTCTTGACGTCTTTTTTCTGGCAAATTCCAAAAATACCCAAGATTTGCAAAATGAAATTAAGAAGTAGCCTAAGAACATCAGTGTGAGCTATTTTCAGATGAATATTCACGTTTGAAATAAGATCGAGCAGAACATCTAATGCCTTGCTTGTGTTAATGTTATTTCTCAGCGCCGAATTAACCTCTTCTCGGGAAGCTTCAAGATCAAAAATGAGCTTCCTGTCAAGATCGTTGAGTGGTCTGGCATCATTTCTTTTAACAAGTGATTCAGCATTGGAAACAAAGTTGAATATCTTCTTAAGAATGGCATCTGCCTCTTTTAACTGATCCTGATCATAGTTCATTTCCTTATTCCACTGGTGTTGCAAAAACAACACTCTTAAGTGAAGGGGAGAGCTTGCCTGCACAATATCCCTAATGGTTAGGAAATTCTTGAGACTTTTGGACATTTTCAATCCATCAATGTTCAAATGGCCAGTATGAAGAAAATACTTCACCCAGGAATCCCCAAAATAGCCTTGGCACTGAGCCACTTCGTTTTCGTGGTGTGGAAATGCGAGATCAATGCCACCGGCATGAATATCGAGCTTCTTGCCAAGAATCTCTGATGCCATGACAGAGCATTCAATATGCCATCCAGGTCGGCCCTTTCCCCACTTGCTCTCATAGATTGGTTCTCCCGGTTTGGAGGCCTTCCAGAGCACAAAGTCTTCCCTCGATTTCTTTTCTGAGTTATCCTCTTCTTCCTCGTTTGTAGTCTCTGGCCTAAGTAGATTGTATTTGAAGGTTTCCTTGTACTTTGTTAGATTAAAGTATACCGACCCATTAGATTCATATGCCATGCCCTTGTCTTCCAATTTTTCAATAAACTTGACAATTTCAGGAACATATTCAGTAACTCTTGTGATGAAATCGGGTCGAAGAACATTTAAATTTTCCATTTCATCAAGAAACTCTTTCTCATAGATCATGCCCAGTTCTTCGCATGAGATATTTTTCTCTGCAGCTCTTTTAATTATTTTGTCATCAATGTTTGTGATATTCATTACGAACATCACATCATATTTAAAATAATCTCTCAGGACTCTCCTGATTATGTCAAATGAGATGTATGTCCTGGCATGTCCTATGTGCGGCGAATCGTAGACGGTTGGGCCACAGATATAAATTTTTACGGTAGTTCCCTCGTTTGGAGTAAACTTTTCGCATTTTTTGGTTAAAGTGTTGTACAGAAATAGGGATTGATGATCTGGTTGTTCCATAGGGTCAAAAATTTTCGAAATTCAAAACAAAAGATTTGTCTCCTTGTAGAGCATTTGTGCAGCAGAGTAGATCCAGTGCAAGATAGATTGACATGTTACACTACAGCTACGTTTAATTAACTAGCTTTGTGTCACTTTCTGGGCATACCTTACCAACAGTTGCACACTTTAATATCAGGATGTTGAACACAGTTCTACATTATATGTCTTTCCGCAAAACAATTTATTTAAACTTTCTTTCCGGACATCTTCTTTGGTCTGAGGTTTGTCGAGTGTCCACAATATTTCTTCCTGCATCTCTCGGCATTAATAGAGTTTCTAGCATAGCATTTTCTGCATATCTTAACCATAATGTGATTACGTGCCAGTTCCTTCACCTCTTCAGTCAGATCCTTAAATCCACCAAGTACGGGAATGTGTACATTGAACGTGGTGTTCTCAGAGAAAACTCTGGCGGCACAGAGATAAGGCGGTTGCGAAAAAGTATACTCAAAGCCGCAAACAGAGGAAACATGAGCTTGCAGCTCACCGACGGTCATAGAATTATCAAATTCGACCGTCTTAAGACCATTTGGTGACTTTATGAAAATTTGCATCTGCGAGGGTCTAAAATTTTTAAAAATTTTCAAGAAATGCAAACGAAAGTAAAAATTTAGCAGGATATAACTGATGTAGTTCTGAGATCCCTAAAGGATTTGACACGAAATAGAACACTATTGGATACAAAACAAGATATTTAGATAAAAAGTCATCAAAATGATACTATGTACTAATGAATACGCTAGCTTGTATTGATTTTGGCCTAAACATTTTATTCACACTAATATCCTTGCTCAACTTGATCTTTATTGAGGAGTAAATCTGGCTATCTAAACATCTTTTCGATTTCCATAATATTCTCTACTATAAACTTGTCAAAAGCTGCAACAAACATATTCTTTTTAGAACTGGCTTCAACTTTTGCATCGGACTTTATCTCAATCCTCGCTCTCTTTGGTGATGCTTCACTGCCTCCTTGCCTGATGAGCTCATCAGCTAGCCTTATATATTCAACTCTTGATCCAACAGGAATATCCCATGCCCAGAAACAGCTAATCTCCCCAGTGCCAAATGGTGAACCGTTAAGCGCATTAAACGCCTTCCTGGCATCTCTGATATCAAAGAATTCTATTGTTTTCTGGTATGTGGATGAATACTTCAGTGCCTTGATCTCACCATATTGCTTCAGAAAGTTGATAACAAAGTTATCCTCAATCTTAACATCAATGTTTTTAAAAAAGAATATGACAGAGCCCTGAAGATGTTTTTCTGTGCACTCTTCGTTTCTCTTTGGCAATTCATGCTTTGAAATTGAGTAGCTGATGCCCAGCTCTTCATGCTTGAAGTTGCTGTAAAATTTCACAGATTCTCTCAGATCATAGAAGACCAGAAAAAGAACGTTGTGATGTGGGATGGTGTAATATTCGACCATCTTCTCTGAATTGTAAACACTATTTTTGTATTCTTCAAGCTCTTGGGAATCGCAAAATCCAGCAATGATGAGAGTTCTTGTTGGATTCAATGGTTTCTCGATCGAAAACATATGGGGTAAAAATAAACAGCGACATACAAGTAGCTAAAATACAAGCTGTAAATATCTGTGTGGCATGATGTTGCTGGATGGTTGAGGCTAGAAATGTGTTACAAGTTCTCCAATTTTTATCCTTTAGTGATATTGAGAAATTTTATAAGCTGTCACAGCATTCTGCGCCATTCAACGTATAAAACAAGCATTTCGTCAATACAAATATGTTCAGGCATAGGCTATCCTTATCTTGGCGACAGCATTGCTACTTTTCTAAAATTTTACTGAACAGAATGTTTACATCACGACAACTTACTTTTTCTGCTCTCTATTACTGTCCATGATATATTTAGCCTGCTCTTTCAAAAATTTTTTAAAACCCCCTATGGGAGAAGACATGTTCCATTTACTGAAATGGAAAAATGATCTAAACATAGAAGATATTGTTCACACACTCAAAGCCAAAAATCTGTTTCCCAGCAAATTAATCTGTCCAAACTGCACGAGTGACATGGTTATTCACAAGGATAGTAGCAGGAAAGACCACTATCGATGGGTCTGCAGAAAATGCCGAAAGCGTAAGCCCATAAGAATAAACACATGGGCCTCAAACTACAGAATCCCATTTACAGAGCTCTACACTCTTGTTCGGTTTTATGTGGAAGACGTGCCAGTAGATGCTGCAGCTTATAGACTGCAGCTTGACTATGAAGTTGTCAAAACCCTATTTGCTGATCTTGACGGACTTCAGCCTGTATTTGTAAATAAAATGTGCAAAATTATCGACAAGGAAGTAAAAAATACACAAATAAGGAACAGTTTAAACGTAACTAGGCAAAATTTTAGAAAGCTTTCAAAAGTCTTTGTACTTTCCCGTGTATTTAATGTTGTTCTTGAGACTCTTCACGAAGAAAACCACCGTTGCAGAAAAAATACGATCGGTGGCATTCTGTAAATTAGCGGCGCTTTTAAATACTATTAAATTATGTATTGTAAAACTACTCGGTCTGTTGATGCGATAAGTGAGTTTTTAGTCTCACTCTGTAATAACTTATCAGCCATTTGGATACTATGCATTGAATGTCTATTCTAAACTATCGTTGAAAATTAACTGTAAAACAGCATCTAAAGTTAAACAGATGGCGGTAAATGTAGTTACTTTTTGGTCCACGTATCAATGTACAATGGGCATTTAAATGACTTCATTGATCTGATTTTTCCATAAATAGGCTTCTCAGCAAATGCTCTATCCATCGATCCACAAACACTCCACATCACTCCCAAATATCCATTAGGATCGTTTCCATCTATCGAATACTGATCATTCATTTCTATTCCAATCCTAATTGCATTTCTAGGGTCCTCTGTCCATTCCAGTATCTTCTTGGCCCAGTACATCCTTACATATCCGTGCATTTTGCCTGATACTGTCATCTGCCTCTGTGCCGCATTCCACAATGGATCATCGGTCCTTGCTGATTCCAATTGGTTTCGATCATAAATTGCTGGCCTTTGATCCCGCACGTGGTACAGCAGAGTGTTCTTGGCCCATGCCAATGCTCCATTTATATTATCGTAATTCTTCTCGTGGTATACAAAATGCTCAGCTGTTTCTCTCCAAATAAACATCTCATTTATGAACGCCTGATAATTATCTGATTCGTCCTTTCCATACCTTTCTATTGTCAGAAAGATTGTCTGAAGTGCGCTAATGTGTCCAGCATGGATGTATGGGCTTAAATCAGACAGTACATTTGTTTCTGGGTCATTTCTGCCTTTGCTGTATGACGAAAACCTTTCGCAAAAAAACAGTTCTAGCTGTTTCATACCCTCGGAATATCCTCCTGTGAATGTGCATTGTTTATCTCTAGGATTTTTTCTGAGGAGACTCTCAAATTCGTCCGTATTGTTTCCTGATTCCGTCTCTGGCTTGTTAAATTTATGAGGCTCTATCTTCTCATATTCCTTCAGGTATTTTCTCCATTCTTTATATAAATCGGTCCGAACGGCCTTGGAGGTTCTCTTGTACACTTTAAGCGTCTTGCAGGGCACAATGTTATGCGAATCACAAACAAAGAGCGCTGTTTTGTGTTTTTCACAGATTTTGCTAATTTCATTTTGACGTTTGATATATACCCTCATTGGATTAAAATCCAAAACTACTGTTCCTATTGAATTTGAGATTATAAACGGCTCAATGTCTGTAATGTTGTAAACATGGAGATTGTATTTTTTTGCTTCCTTGTTAAGCTCAACTAATCCTTCGAGGATAAAGGTCTTTTGTTTCTCATTCATTTGAAGCTTAGAAAGCTCAATCCCGATGAGCAGTTTTGACTTGTTTTTGTACGACAGACTATACGATAGCGCAACTGAATGGTTTTCGTGTATCCGCTGGTCTCTGCTCATGATATATAAAACATTTGAATGCTCCTGGAAAGAATTCAGCTGCTCTACGCGACTCTCCATTGTGAGAGGGTTTCCCACAGCCAATGCAGAAATAACAAAGTATATGTTTGTAATAGTCATGAGTGTTCAGTAAAGAATATATTCGGCCATAAATAGCTATTATAAGGAGACAACGTGTTTGCAAATAAGGCCTTAAAGGGCATCAGTTGAATATACACTGTCATAAATTGGCATGGCATTTATTTATTGCAAGGTACAAAATCATTTGTAGTCATGCTAATTATGAAACACACCGGAAACAATAAAGAAAACAAATACTTTGCCGGTATCTATGCCTGGAATGTTTAAAATAGCAGAGAGCTTTGAGCTCGATAAAACCATCAAAAATAAGGGGATGCTCAACGTATACAAACACATGCTAATGCAGAAGAAAGTCACAAACTCGTCTTTGAAGAACTTTCTAATGATTATATATTTTCTGTACTACAGAATATCACTTGAACTGGGACTGGGAGAACTAACAACGACGGAAGCTGTAATTGTTGATATTTTCCTTCTAATGATTGTGTTTTCACTTGTAAATCAGGGCTCAAGGTTTATTTTTGGTATGTTGGTAAAATCAATCAATTTTGTGAGGGAAGCGCTTTGGATATACCAACACTTAGAACAAATAAGGGAGATGAGACACTGAGCGAATACTTTTAAAGAACTAGTACTGTAATCAATATTAAATACTTGCTGTTAGTTTGGATTTTGACTAGATAGCTGTATGGAAGCAAACAGACTCATTGGGCTTTGGATGAAGTGCACTGGCTTTTATAAATATGCCGTTAGGTTGGAACAACAATAATTATCAGCAACAAAACTTGCTGATTTATTAAAGCATGCATCGCATATATCAGGCATCAAAATGATAGGTGGCCGATATATTCTGATCAAACATATTTCCAAGAAAATTTTGGAAGCCTCGGTATAGTCCTCATGGTGAGCGTAAATGTTTAAAATTTTCCAGATACGATGCACTGTCTCCTTTATGGCCTCGTGCTTAATCATTTCAGCACACTAGTAAATCAGTTTCCAGCGCTTAAAATTTTTATCCTGTTTTTGATATGATTGCCGATCAGTGCAGTGAAACAACTACAAATCAAGTCAGATGCTGGTATGCAGAAGCAAAAGACATCTTTTCTGCTATATTCAATTCCAGATATGGCCAGGAGCAGACTTTGTTTAATGAAGCTGCCAGGTACTTTAAGTTGGACATACAAAATAAAGCAACCAAAAAACTAACACTGTACGAGCAAATAAGGGACATGTTTCTATCAACATCGATCAATAGCGAGCTAAGACGAAAGCTTGGCATGCTTGGTATAAGGTCTTGGCAGATTTATTTTATTTTTGACAATTGGCTATTTCCATTTTTTGGAAGTTATTGGCGAATTATAGTTCTGGCCATTATGATTGTCTTGTTTTATTTTAATCGCTACTTTGTTGTAAAATCGACTGTTCCGTTTTTCATTGTGAATCTGTTGTGTTTGTATTTCGCAATAGTGTCAATGTTCACTAGCGAAGCATATATGGCGGCTATATTCAGATTTTCAATTAGCCCGACCAATAATCAAAATAGTAGCTATGACGAAGTAGACTATTTCATGAGGCTTCAGACTATTGAATGGGTTATTTTGAGCATATTTATCGCCACAACATGCATGTTCATTTTGTTTTTTCACGTGATTTCAGATGGAGAATCGCAGCCTTATAATAATTTTAAATATACAGTAATGAGGTGCATGGTTGTGATATTTGTCTTATTTTATCTGGTATGTGATGTGTTATTTAGCACAGTGCAAGATTACGTTATTGTCCGGGCATTTGGGTTACATGTACTGAATGGGCTTCTGTGCTATCTTTATGCTTTCGGCTTCATATCTTATGTACTTATTTATTTTACCCGTATATTCTTAGACGAGGAAGGTATCTAAATTAAATATTTTTTTAATCCTGCTAAAGTCCATGCTGCAGCGTTTCTATCAATAGCATCACTATGATTCTGTTTCAGTTTAGGTCCTATCTGGGACATATAAGAATATGCAAATCGATTACAGAGCCGTGTGGTGCTTATTAGTTTTTAGATTGGCATTTTAATATTCTTTAGTTTATGCTATTTTTAAGAAATTAATAAAGCTGTAAGCTATCAGATTTATTAAAAGTAACCAAGGAAAACGAAAGATTGTTTGAAACTTATCAAAGTATGTGGCTCGTATGATAAAGCCGTCTTTTGGTAGCTTTTGATGGCCGAACACATTTTTTCAAAGCTTATTTTATTCACTTGCCCAGAACGATGGAGAGTATACCGGATGGAGCGGCCATAAATAGTCCACGAGGCTGGTACGATGTTATAGAAAAGTATTTTTCGCCTGGTTTTGCTTGCAGATATGATCAAAGACTCCAAGTACTAAACCAAGCTGGCGATTATCTTAAAATCAGTGTGGTGACCCCGACAGATGACAATTCAAGCTTAAGTAAACAGATAAGATCTATGTTCCTATCAGAGACCATTAATGATATGCTGAGAAATGACTTTTCCAAACTTGGTGCTATGCCGTTTCAGATCAACTTTATTCTGGACAATGGCCTATTCCCACTCTTTGGCGGCTATCTTCCGCTTACGTTATTAACTTTCACAGCTCTTATAATGTATTTCTGCTACCAAAGCATTCAAAAGAGGCCCACCCTGTTCTTCATTCTGAATGTATTTTACATGTGTTTTACGTTAGTGTCACTGGCCATGAGTGACGGATATTTGACTGCACTATTTATGAGCCGTTCAAATTTTGCTGCCAAAGCAGAATCCAATTTTAAACTATTTGAATATTTTGTTAGGCTTCAATCAATGGAGTGGATTCTCATGAATATGTTCGTGATTATGACATCTACACTTACCTTATTTTTCCATATAGTTTATAATGAAAGACACGGCGTGTCAAAAAAATCATTTATTCTTAGAACTGTGGTGATAGTGGCTTTAATGCTATCATTTATCTTATTTTACTTGCGATCTAATACGTTTTTCGACCTGCTGTCGCCGGTGTACTTTACCTATGCAAGCCATTTGCATCTAGCAAATATAGCATGCGGTCTTATTTATATTGTTTGTTTCGTGATTGCTTTTTCTCATTTAGCTTACCGAAGATTAGATGAAATAATTTAAAAGTCTTAAATTAAAACTGGATTAAAATTTTGTTTTTATTTCTGTTTTAGGTTTTGTTTTAAATCTAATTAACAAAATACAACAACTCGATGGAAATTGGAAATGAAGAAACACTGGTCACAATCATAAACTCGATAACTATTTTATTGACGGTTCTTCCGCCTTTGGTTGGTGTTGGAATGGGGGTAGGATTGGCAACTGAAGGAATATGCAAAACAGTCGACATAGACCTAGACCTAACCTTCTCAATTATGCCGATGGCCTTCACATCAGCACCTGCAATATACTCTCTGCTCTTGTTCTTTTACATGATCACAAAGTCGCCCGTAACACTTCTAGGTGCTGTCAAGTGCTTTGGGGGTGCAGCCATCCAAGGGCTAGCATGTGGATTCTGCGGATATACAATGGGTGGAATAGCAAAAGATGCAGCTGTGGCAAGGGCTAAACAGAAGAAATTTACATCGAGTTATTTTCTATTACTAATTTTTGGAGAATTGATAGGATTATTAGCTCTAGTACTGGGAATGTTGATTTTATCGGGCGCTGAGTAAATAAATATATTCAACAATTCCAAAGGTCTGACCATGCTTTATATTAAAATGTTAATGAATAAGTTGGCTAAAAATTTACTAATATTAAGCGCATAGAGTAAAAGAACTATGTAATGACAATACGTTTTAACTTCTATGTTCTGTGCATTCACTTACGCTTTCTTTGCTTGCTAATCTTCAAATCATGCTTCATCCTCGAATCAAGGCATTTTATCTTGCCCTTGCCCTTTGGCGCAATAATCCTACCCTGTTTTTTCGGGAAAAGTAGTCTCAGCCGATTCCTCTGCTTTTTTACACATGTTTTTAAATACTTTTTTATAAATTACAGCCTCCTCTTCCTCGTCTTCAACCTCAATTTCATCCATTGCTTTTTTTGCGCGTCTCAGAGCTCGTGCACGTTTTCTATTGACATATTCTCTCACTTTCTTGGGAACCTGGTTGAACTCGTCGAACTTGCATGGCCTTTGTTCACACGGCAAGACAATATCATCAGAATCAATAATATTTTTATCAACCGTGGTCTCAATAAACTTATCACCCATGTTTTTCATCATTATTGCACACTGGAGCTCAGATTCTGTAAATTCCATGGAATCAGAACATGAGGACTCCACTAAAATCTCCCCCTCAACTTGTTTATCTGCAATTTCCTCAACAGAGCCCTCAGATGAATCAAACCCTTCAAATATTCTGTCATTGAAGAATCCGTCTCTTGCTGTAGTAATCAATGATAACGACTTTAATTTCTTGGCTTTTCTATTTTCCTCCAGCTTCTTATTGATTTCATCGATCTTTTCAGCATCTGTCAATACTCTATCTTGTGTGTTGTTTTTTTCATCGGCAATTACTAACTCGCTCAGAATTGGAATGTCGTATGTCCCGCTTCCGACACCTTTTACAATCTTGGCCTTCAATTTGGAAATTTTCTTTAGATCAGTATCATGAAGCAGCTTAATATCCTTGAACATCTCCCGGTACTCTTCCGTAATTAGATCGCAGTCAAAATCGACAATGACATTTGTGCATTCCTTAAGTATCTTATTGCTTTTGTCCTTAATAAAATCGCTCAAAAGCATTCTTTTGTTCTTTTCCTTGTCCACTGTCTCATCATAGAACAATACCTCGGAATTAAAAATACTCGGATCAATCGCTTCGGGGTTTCTAAACCTTCTGCAGACAGCAAATATCTCTGCAGATTCACTTCTTGAACTCATGGGTTTTGTTATATCAACTTGCACAAATAGCTCTTCAAGTACCTTTGTGATTTTGAAGAAGTTTTCAGACCTGAAAATCTTCGTCACAAAGGCACCACCTTCCTTGAGGAACTCAGTCGCAAGCTTAAGAGCATGAAGAACAAGGTCGTTCTGGATGAAGATGTCCCTGTCCTTCGAAGATCCAAAACTTGGTGCTCCATCATGCACGAATATATCCACCTGGTGGCCTTCCAAGTATCTTATGAGGGTCCGTCGACAGTCTGCTGTAGTAATGTCACCAACAAATGAAATAGTATCAGAGCCAAGAGGCTTGATTGGATCTAGATCAATCCCAATAATTTTTCTCGGTGATGGCATTTCCTGTGCAAGAATTTGCATCCAGCCGCCCGGAGCTGCACACAAGTCAACTGCAATGTTGGTGTTCGACAGAAAATTGTACTTTCTATTTAATTCGAGAAGCTTAAATGCTGATCTGGCTCTGTATCCTTTTTCCTTGGCTAAATTATAATACTTATCAAGTCTCTGTTTTCTAACGGCCATGGGACACAAAAATTTTACAATTCAAAAGAAAGAAAAACGTGCGCTTTCTGCGGTGCTCACGATTCAATATTGCTTACAAATGTTTGTCGTTCTAGTTATAATTTTACTAGGATATCTATTTATGATTTTTACTTTTTATGTTGTTTCTTACAAATAATCTTTCGCCGAAGGTGCGTATTTTAATTAGCCCTATGATAACGTATAACCCTGCTGTGAAGCAAAATACCAGAAAACACCTCCTGATTGATCTTCCGCTCTGTCCCTGCTGCTCACTTTCCATTACCCCTTAATTTACTTTCTAATTTTATTTGGTGACACTAACCAATCAGTGCAGCAATGTGTGTGAAATTACATGGAAGTGGAGAACAAACACATCTCAAAACAGTATTAAAGCCACTATAGATACCAGGACATTTTGTCTATTTGTTGTTCTACTGTTGTAGATATCTATGCTATTATAGTATGACATCTGCCTTTTGATTAAATGTTTCATATGAAATGCCATGTTCGTCCCAAAAATTTCTGTATTTTTCGTTCCTGACAAGTAGACCAATAAGTGCATCCAGTCTAACAGTAAAGCTATGATTTCCTATGGTAACATCCACAAAACTCGTTGTTACTACAATATAGGCTTCTAAATCATCTGTAAAATTTACAAAATAAGGAATATTAAGTTTTTCCAGTGCTTGGATTTCACTCTGATCTAGACCTACATTCTCATGTGTCCAAATGTGTGTTGAAATGCAGTTTCTAAACATCGAAAGATCCATGTTGATTAAATTAAACTGTTCGTAGTCGTTTGAAAATCTTTCTTTAACGAAATTAGAAGCATCGTAAAACTCCCTTTTACAAACTATTTTCTCAATGTAGTACTCCTTGTATAATGGTATAAAATTTGGAATAATATCCATTATAAAGCAAAAAATATTTGAAATTTTGTATCCAGGCGTCCAATAGAAGAGATCGTCCCGTACTTTTTTGTTTTCAAGGTATTTTAGAACAGCTTCGAAAAGATCCGTTCTTTGTGACACTTCCCTTTTGATCCTTTCAATGTTGCTTAGCATGTGTTTGTCACTCTTTTGAAAGCCCTCTTCCAGATAAATTAAAATATTAAGCGTTGAGAGCTTACTTAGCTTTACCTTGGTTTTTGCTGTTTTTTGAGCTTGAAGTAAAGGTATATATGAAAATCCTAAATCTTGGGTGTTTTGGTTTCTCAGACTTTCCCTATCCTTTTCTATCTGCTCCTTCATGGGGTCAAGATATTGAGTCTCAAAAGCATATCAAAATGAAAGATGGTGTGGCGCATTGTAGTTATATTGTCCTATGCAAACTCTACTGCCACAATGCCACACACTATATATACTTGTTCTTAATAGGACTTTCACCACATGCACTTGCCCTCGCCCAATGATTCCCATTGACAAAAGTTCAAACGATCCATTTTATCGATACAAAATGCCAGAAGTTGTGGTTTCTCACGAGACAAGCAAAACTGTGATTCAGAATTTAGAACAAATATCAAAGTCCCTCTCTCGAAATCCTGCTCACATTCTTAAGTTTCTTTCGATGAGCTTTGGATGCACCAGTGCATTGGGTCAAAAGTATGCTTTAAATGGCAGCTTTGATTCAAATAGAATACAAAATGGAATCTACGATTTCATAGACTGCTTTGTGCTTTGTACGAAGTGCAGAAATCCTGAAACAAAGTTCCTATTTGGTAAAGCCTTGAAGAGGTCCTGCAATTCGTGTGGTGCAATATTTGAACAAGAGAGCCATAAATTGAATATTTTAATAGCTAAGGACAAAGGTGTAAATGAGGATACCAAGTACGAGATGAACAACAAGTCTAATCTTTATGCGCTTCTCAAAGAGGAGCAGGATAATTCCAAACGAATATGCGAAGTTTACAAGCAAGAGAGCATGACTTTAGATCAACTATTTTCGGAGTATGTGAAGGCCAAGGAATTAAAACAGCTTAGGCTAGTTTTGAATGAATTTAAAGTCGACAAAATTCTGGCCTGTGTCGAAAACATGCTTGAAAGCTTTAAGAAAGAGGATAAAATAGATGAATATGTGCATTCTCTTGCAAACGTTGGATTTTCTGTGGATGATATTCACGAGTCCATCTCAAAACCAAGAGTTGGAAAGAAAAGATCTCCAATTGTAAAGAAAATATTTGATGGCATTCTTTCTGGCATTTAATAAATTGAATGTACTTGATAAGTGTATGATGTTTGTAGATTTATTTGTGTTTGACGTGTTGAAGCATTGAGATTTTAATCCACACAGTGGCTAAGATCACTTATCTATTGGACGAATGTGATACTATGACGATCTTTTGCTTATCTTGATTTAAAATGGCCTTTTGAGCTACTCGTCAATAGTGGATTTTTTATCATTTTTATAAAGGAGATTATTCGAGTATTAAAATACCCCATGTCAAGTACAAGTATGAACTCACAGAAAGTGTTTTTAAGCGAGTTAAACGATGAGGGAAACACTGGTGGGCGTAAAGCTTCGCGTATCGAACTCAGAACGCTTAGAGATGCTTATAATTTAAAGCCATTGACGTCTCCAACTCCGATTGTTCACGACGAGCCAGAATGCGAGCTTAAGAGAGTCACCGCCTACTGCACTGCGGAGTCTTACAATCTGATGGGTCTATGCAAGCTTTTTAAGGAAAAAGTATCGACCGAGAAAAAGGTCCAAATGTATTTTGAAGAGTGTCTTTACATCAGCTTCGAAATTGAAGAAAAGAGAATAGCGTATCTCTACTTCCTCCACTACGGAGCAGTTGTAATGTGGGGACTGAGTGAAAGCGAAGAGCAGGACATTCTTAGGCTCATTTCACACTTTCAGGAGAATCCGTATGATCGAAAGGCTATTGAAACTGAAAACTTCATGTATGGAATATCAAAGAACTCACAGATTGTCAACGATAAAATTTTCCTGAGGGATGAAAATATACACACGAAGATGGTTTTAAGTATTGCAATGGCACAATCCGTTAAGCTGGACTACTACGAAGAGCTTGTGGACAATACGATAGATGCAGTCAAGGGTCTGCCGGACGAAGTCGAGAAAGAGGGCAAAGTAGGTAAAAAAAGGGAGGATATAATGAAAGTCACAGGCAAATTACACAAGCTTAGCTTCAATCTCAATATTGTTTCCAACATTTTGGGTGAACCCGAGTTTGTCTGGGAATATTCTGCCTTTTCATCTCTTTACGAAACCTGCATTAAGTATCTTGATATTAAAACACGTGCAAACCTGCTGAATAAACGGTGCGAGATTATACATGGGATATTGGAAATCCTAAGTGATAATGTCACCACACAGAACTCAGAAAGACTAGAAAGTAACATGGCGAAGATTTCATATATCACAGCTGCTACGGGGATAATCCAGTGTTTTCTTCTTTGTATATTTTTGTATTACACACTAGTATTGAAAAAATAAATATACAGTTTAAACGAGTGGTTTAATATTGTTGAATATACTTTTGATTGGCGAGTGATGTGTTCAAAGAAGGCCTATGGCATCTTCCTGCCTATTATTATTTGTACTTTGCATTAATGTTGGTGCGGTCCAGAAATGGTCGTTTCATAAATGCATCCGTTTTTAAAAACGATTGCTGCCAAGATAGTCTTCAAACTTTTATACATTACTGATCTATCAGCGAATATTTGAAAAGCTATCATTTTGAGTTCTACTTCTTACCTCTTTATCCATTTTGGCAATAACTTTGCTAATTTGTTATGTCTGACACATTAAATTCCTTTTATTAGTTTTACGTAATAAATCTATGCTCTTCAAAAAGGAGAGCAGGGTCAGAACAAGCTCGTCATCAGAAAACCAAGTAAAGATACTTAATAATCTCAAAAAACTAGAATGATAATGAAGCTACTAGTCAATAAGCAAGCTCAGATCAGAGTAAAGGTGCATTAAGGGATGCAAGCATTGGAAGATGAGTTGCCATTAAAAACTGGTGCCGATCACAGTTTCGTCTAATCTTTCTAGAATCGCAAGCACAAAGCCAACAAAGAAGACTAAAATCGCAAATCCAAGTGAGTATCTTCCGCCAGGGCTATTTTATAGTAATTAATCGGCTTTTGGCTAATTTGCAGCACTCTCAAAAATATTAGAGTTTATCAATAATATATCTGCAATCATGATACTTCAAGCCTGATATAAGGCAATATGCCAGCTTGCTTCACTCCTTTGATTTCAGTCTTAAAATGCTTTATGCGTAAAGATATGCTAGTTAGCAGTCTGTGGCTGGTACGTTTATTTTACATTTTTAAAGTTTCAAACTAACCAATGCATTCAGGGCCTTTGAAACAAAATGAAAGGATGATGAGGATTTAAAATAAAATAAGACTTACGGGTAGGAGATATGAAAAATAACTTATTTTCTAAATACCCATTCAGCCCTTCTATTTCAAATACTGCAAAGAATTCCTCGCTCGGTGACCCAAAAAGTGAAGACAATCCTTATCAGATAAAACATAAAGTCATTATTTTAGACCAGCAATTAACTACAAACGAGCCTGAAATGCTTGAACAAGACAGCAGACCTGAACCAGTTTATTCACTTAACGGTCCTGAAGTTGATACGATGTTTCCTTTGAGTCACAGAGGTGTGCATTCCATATTTGATAAAGATAAAATAGAAAGAAACGGTAGCAATAGAATATCTATCAAAATACCCCGTGAATGGCTGGATGGGAAGTATAATCATGTAAAAACCCAGTTGATCAAAGGGCACAACACATTTACATTTGAAATGAAAAGAGATTCGCTGAACATTTCTATTGAATTTTATTGCGTTGATGTTAAAAAGACGCTTGAATTTATATGTACAACTTATGATTTAATTTTTAGTGAGCCTGGCGAAAGTGGAGATGTTGGTCTAAATTCATATGCCCACTCTAAATGTCGAAATACATCAACTTTTGAAAATAGCGGCTCCTTGACTGATAATATCGTAGCAGATATTAAAAGTATTAGCACGGCTTGCCGTTCTGTCGATCAATGCATGCCAAGATTTAACGGTAGTCTGTCTGTTTTGAACTTAGAAAATATAAAAATATCCAACAGACTCTTCAAGACGGAAGTCACAAGCTTTCTCCACGTGAATTTCCTTCTAATGAAAATTCTGTATTCTAAGAAATATAACGGAATTTTGAGAACCTATTCTTGTAAATTAGTTCAGATTTCGGGAGGTAATATGACACGCATAGCAATATATGGTGAAAGCAGACAGCATGTAAACAACTGCAGAAGGGAGATAGAAGAAATGTATTATTCAAATATTCTTGTTAACGTGGAATGTGATAGCCTTGTTAATCAACATAAAGGATTAGGTATGATCGATAGCTGCCAGAAGAATATATGTAAAGCTTTTATAGAGATTATCATGGCAAAGGCTGGCCATAATATGCTATTTGGAGATGTAGATGAACTTTTTGAAAGCTTCGGAGCTGTCCACAAATGCACCGTAAATCTACTTGTAAATTCTGAAACGGGCAATTTCATTTGTGGAAAGAAAATGGGGAAAATTCATAAAATTGCCTGTCCATACTTAAAAGTACTTTTAATTGACACATTTAAGTCTGGTTTTGAGGAGCCTGAGTCTTTCTTCAATTTTAAAATGCAAGGGCCAACCAATGCATGCATTGGCTGCTACAGACAACTATTGGATGAGTTCCCTTATGAAATGTGCTTTAGTGTTGATAGAAAATATCATAAGAAGATCATCGGGGTGGATGGTTGTGTTATTCAACGAATAATGAAAAAGTATAATTTTTATGTAAAGTTTCTCAGTTCCAAAGAAACCAAACTGCTGGGACTTGAGAACAATGTGATTTTAAGAACGCCCAGGAAAAACAAGGAGATGCTAAGTAAGGCTAAAATGGAGATACTTAAATACGTTGGCGAGGAGAATATTATTGGAAATGTAAATTATGTATCTATGGCAAATAAGGGTATTTTAATGAGGAACGGCAACAACTTAAAAGACATGGAACAAGAGCATGGTAAAATTGGCATTGAATTAGATGCCGAAATATCCTTTGAAAGCATAAAAAAGGCTGTTGAAATGAATATTCAAAAGGAGAGGTGGTATTGAATAGATGCTTTGTGCATAGGCTTTGGATCACATTCAAAGCATAGAATGTCTCTGGATCTGTTTATATTCTGTAACTAGTTCTATCTGTAATGGACTTTAATGCCAAGTCTCTTTATTACATTAAAGACACAGTTCGTGCATATCTTTACATAGTTTTGCTTACAGTTAAAGTCTAGTTCATACTTTTACGTGCACTTTACATTTTCAAAAAATTTTTACTCCAATGCCAGTCAAGAGACAAAACCACGGCAGACAGAAGAAGAATAGAGGTGCAACATGCAATGTACAGTGCAACCAGTGCGGTGCTACTGTGGCCAAGGACAAGGCAATATCTAGGTCTTCCAATGCGCCTGTCGTCGAGGCAGCCTCAATGGATGACTTCAGAGCAGCCACAGTCTACGAAAATGTCGAAGTGCCAACATTCCTCAACATTGAGAACCACTGCATAAGCTGTGCATGCCACTTGAGGATTGTCAAGGTAAGGAGCAAGGAAGACAGGAAGACCAGATTTGTTACGAGACAGAGATCTAATTAATAAATTCAGTTGGTACAAATATAATGGTGTAAAAACGCCAAAATCAAATTAAAAATAAATGCAACATAACTGAAAATTAAAGTTTTAGATAGTTTTTAATTAACTGTGCCGAGAAGAATGCTTGAGACAGGTGCATTTATCCAATGGATTGACCTTTATAAGCTATTTCAGCAGGCTATAATACATTTCGTAGATAAATACCTGCACTATTGGCATTCTTAAGTTGTTTTTATGCCATATAGGGAAATGGCAATTTAGAACACAATTTCGATTCCAGAAGATCGATGAACTGAGAGTAGCCGGTGCTTGTAGCACTCTTCCTAATTTATAGAAATATGCGTCCTTGTGACGTAGCTTTGTAAAATTATGAGCAGTCGATCCTATTTAAGATCTCAAAGGCCTTCTTCCTCGCATGTCCTTTGGTCAAATTACACACCATCTTTATAAACTCCTTCCCTCCTTCCATTTTATACAGCTCCAGAAAAGATCAATATTCTTTTCTAAGAATCGGCTCTTTGCATCTGGATCACAGCTGCCCCTCACAAAGCCTGAAAGTAGAGCTATTCCGCTCTTGCTCCTAATCCATTCCTTTTGAAATAGTCTTATAAAGTCTTTGTTTACAGAATAGAAGTACTCGTATCCTTTTCGTTTGGGTAGTTGCATAAAGTTGACCACAAGATAGACAAATTTTGAATCAATCGATCCATACTTGCTTAACAGTAACTCTTCAAAGAGAGTATTAGCAGGCTTATAAAATCTGCAAACCAAGCTATCAACCAATTCATAGTCCAGGCATCTCTGCAAAGACTCGGTAAGTGCCAATATGGCATTAGAATTGGAATCAAATCCCTCAAAATCATCCTTGCTAAATTCTTCGTAAATCTCCCTTCCGAACAGTGAATTCCTTAAAAAAGATTGCATAAAATAGGACGACTTTTCAGCTAATGCTAAGTCTTTGCATTTACCTTTAATTTTTGAATAAATCAGGCTCTGGTTCTTTCTGTTTGAAATTGCTCCTACAATTTCATAGAGAAATTCCTTGTTTTGAATATCACAGTCATTTTGAATAAGACATTCTATCAGCGATTGACTCTTTGTAATTTGTAGGAATATTCCAAGTGTATTAAAAAAATCATTTGAGTAGGAAATACAACCTTCCGACTTTTTGGAGTTTATTTGCTTTGCTATTATCTCCTTAAAGACTGCTTTCGTCTCTTCAAGCATATCCTTTGAGAATCTTTCATTGTCATTATTTAAGATAGGCCTTTTATACTTTTGTACACTTTGTTTTTCAATCCACTTGCCTGAAAGCAGCATCAACACCTTCCTAACGACAAATGTTGCATTGTGACAGACAATACTGTTCTTGAAAGAATCTTGCAGCGAGTCACCACGGTAAAATATGCATACAGTATCTTTTAGACGGAACATCCGCTTCTCTTTGTACATGCACTCAAACAGCCTTTCATATACTCTTTCTAGGATCCTTGAGCCAAGCTTTTTATGAACGGTATTCTTCTCCAGTGAGTTTAAAAGACTAATAAGCTGAGCTGGAGAGGAAAGGGAAACAAGCCTTTTCAAGACTTGTGCTTGCAAACGGATCTTTAAGCAGGCCTGTAACGGTCGGAAGAATCTCTTTGTAGATGTTTTCTATAATGGATTCATCAGTTACAAGAGAAAAGTCTATGGAATTTAAGTAATTGACCAGACTTTGATCTTTTTTATTTGGCTTTGTTTGTTCACTACTTTCTATTATCATGTTCTTATATGTTATATTTTTCTCTTTCATACTCTCTAATTGATGGTGGTTTGAAAAAATTTACAAAAATTCATTAAAAGCAGCAGTATACAATATGGAGCTAATTAGGTTTGAAAATTGTCTAAACCAATTGATAATGTTTAAATGTGGTCCTTCTTGTATTGATTCTATCAGATCTACCATAGATACATTGGAAACAATGAAGCATCGGAAAACATCAGGCCCTGCGACAATAAACTCTAGCATACTTGGAGTTCAAAAGCAGGTCTACAACATTATATACAGCAATTTTGGTGCAAGGACTTAGATCCAGGTTGGTATTGTGCATCGATAAGAATAAAATAAGCTTTATGGTCGGATCATGGTTTGAATTGGGCAATAAGCTTGTGTTGTACTGATCAATAATCGACTATGCAAATTGATCGTCCTAGAGTAATTCAGCGAAAATATGCAGCAAATACAGGTGTTATCCATCATAGAATTATTTAGCGTGTGATTTGGATGGCCAAAACCTAACAAACACACTGGTGGTTTATGAATAGTTGGTGTTAGCATTAAATCTTGAAAGACTAGACAAGTGTTGCTTGTTCTGTCTCACACTGTAAAATGTTCTTATGGAATGTGTAAACATCTTGACGTTGTGAGCCATGTTTTCTTTACCCCCATCATGAAAATACAGACCTTTGACGTTCCTCACATTATAAACCAAATAAAAAGGGCAAGCCCACCAAAAGACAAGGAAACACACAAATTTCTGAATAATCTGGCAATTCTCTTGGAGAAAAATACAACAAAGAAGAATTCTCCGCTTGAATCCTCTCTTGTTTCTACTACAGACAAACTTAATGAGACATTTTTAGATTTATGTTTTAGAAGAAAGGAACTAGTCAAAAGATTCAGCCAGGACTACTTTGACATCGTAAATAATGCATTTACAGCGCTGAAAAGAAACAAGGATGCTCTTGAAACGTTATCCATCCCACAGGTTGACTCAATAAACTGGGATTTAAAAACAATGAGTGATTCAAACTCCTCAATGCCCTTGATATTCTCAAAATTGCAAAAGGCAAGGAGCATCATTGAGGATGCTATAGAAAAGAATGATGGGATGATTAAAGATGCAAATGGATGCATTGATGCATTTTTTAGTACTATATAATATTGGCTTGAATAAACTTTGTAATTTTTATCGAGAAGTACAAGTTTGGATTAAACTATTGGTATTTATTGGCATTCCTGTCGGCTATATAGGTATGCTGCTATATACGATGGAGTTCTGTGCAGCGCATGAAGTCGGTGAAAAGGAGCCTCTGCACTGCCTTGCTATTAATTTAACGAATATCTAAATAAAGGGGATAAAATGACAGTGACAGCTAACCGAAGTAGCAGACAAGAAGAAGAAATCGAGCTTGATAGAAAGATAGAAAGAATGGGTAAAAGAGACATATTTGGGATTCCTGAAATTAAAAACAATCCGCTTTCTGTAATCTTAATTAAAAAGTTCACAAAAGATGAAAAGCTTAATACAAAAGAGATGATACGCACACTTTACCATTTCGTAAACAGTAAGGGCATCGATGAAAAGTTGGAATTCATATTTGGAATCTATGACTTGGATAATGATGGACTGGTATCAACTAAGGATCTCTTTGAAATGATTAAAATACTAAATAAAGGTATATTAGACGACTGGAAAATTCAAAACATTGTTGACAAGACATTTGCAGAGATTGGAGAGTACAAACTAAGCATGAGCTGTGAGGAATTCAAGAAACTGGTTCTAAAAACCACAAGCAATCTAAAGGAGATGTTTGGATGCAAACACTAAGTAATAATGGTATGCTATCTATTAATAAACGCTTGTTTGTTCAGTTGCAGTCTAGCAGGGCAATCAGCTATTTCGTTTACTCCATGCTATCTAACATTATTGGTTTTTTTAGTTTTTGAATATGGAGAGATGCTCAGTTTGCTTTTGTATTAAGCTTAATCAACATGCAAATATGTCGAAAATTTTATACTAAACCTAAATGCCATTGTTCGGAGTTCTACCTCTTCAATTCATCTAGTTTACTTTTAATTTCCTGTGGTGATCGCTTAGTAAGGAACAGCTCATTGAGTTTCTTAGCAATCACATCGAATTTGTTAGATGTCTTTCCAAAAAGATTATCAAATCTCCTTAGACTCTTTAGCTGCGAATCGTCCCATGGGGAAGTGCCATTTGACTTTTTCTTAATTCTCGGATCTCTTTTAATGGCTAATTTTACCAGCTCTTGAATCCTCTGCAGATCTCTAAGTTTCTTCTGCTGCATTATATCTCTATTCTTATCGGCATTGTGTCGTCTCATTGATCCACTAACGTCAAACACATCTGTTGGATCATCATAGACTCGTGTTGTTTTAAAATTCAGCCAGAACTTGTAAAATACTTCAGGATCATCTTTAAGACCTGGGGCTGGCTTTGCCTCGCTGAACATTGCATTTCTATCGAATACTCGAGAAAAAATGTCAAAAAACTCATCATGGTTGTATTCTCTATCTTCCGGTATGGACTCATCAAGAAAACAAGAATCGTACACTTTTCTATATTTTGGACTTGACAGAATAACCTCAGCTCTCTTTACAATGAAGAATGCTGCTTGCCTTCCCTTATTGTTTGTAGGATGATATGTAGCAGACTTCTTCTTAACGGCATACTGCAGAATAGTTTCTGGAATATCCTTGTCTCTGTAGCAATCAAGATCCAAAGCCTCGTACAGGTCTATCTTTGTCCAATCCTCCAACTGTTCTAGTGTGTATTTGTTATATAAGTTTCGTCTTCTGTGGAACTCCTTTGCTTTTTCTAAGTCAGATTTGGTTAACAAAGATGTTGGAATGATCTTTGTGAACATGGGATAAAATTTTGAAACGACCAAGAAGATAAATTATAAAGAACGATACAGCCAGATAGTTATCGAGATAGATAGACGTAATGTTATAGCATCCCATTTCTAATCTCTGAAGCTTTAATGTGAAGTTTATTAAAAGTTTTTAATTAAAATGCTATGTACAGACAGCTTTTTGGCCAAAATAAACTAGTATGCTTATCAATCTATTTTGTCAAAGTATAAATGGTTAGTGTTTGAATCGCATGCTTATTTGGTTCCCTTCACACAAAGAAATGCTTTGGGCAAATTAGAATTTAGAAGCTGTTTTAGCCCCAACAGCATGGCTTATAAATGATAAAGCAAGTGCAGGATTCGTGTTATTTCCGCAATTAAATTATATGCAAAGCGCCTTTGCTTCTTTTGCATACTATCTCTATCTTCAAAAATTTTCTTACAAAATTTCCAGTACTTGTTCAAAAATGAGAACAAAGTTGAACCCCATGGTTTTAAACCACAAAGCTGAAAAAGCCAAACAAGACAATCGCCCCCGTGATGAAACTGGCGGTTTTAAAATGGATAGAGTCATGAGTGCTCCTCCACAACAAACAATAGAAGAATTCTCCACAAGTTCTATGCCATCTGTCTTTTTTAACAATGAAAACAGTATTTCGGATCTCTCTACGCATGAGTTTTTAGAGTCAATCACAGGTAAGAAGGGTGAAGGACATAATTCTACATGCCAAATGAGCGATCTCAAGTCCATGCTCAGTGAGCTAAGCCTGAAGGACAGCAATGATGTTAATATATTTGATTGCGATTCAGAAGAAAATGGCCAGCTATCTGAATTTGTTAAGTTCATGCAGATCGAAAGACTATTGAAACAGTTCCCACCCTTGGACATTGACGCACTGAATGATAAAATTAATTCAATACTGAAGATCAATGAAAGAACACCTGTTGATATCAAATTTTACTTTGCAAAAGGTGAGGACATCTATCTTGAAAAAATTAAAAATTTAAAGTCAAAAGTTGACTCCCCAATTGAAAAAGTCAGAGTAGAGTTTAACAGGGTAACAAAAAGCAATGTCGGTTCAGTAGTAGAAAATCTATTCAAGATTCAGATCGAGAAAATTGAAGAAATGAAGGAAATAGCAGCTTTTGTATTTGAAAAGGTAATATCAGAGGAAGTTTTTTTCAACGTTTATATTAAAATCATTGGTGAGCTCTACAAAACATGGCTGTGTGATGAGGAGAAGAAGATTAAGAATTGCAAGCAAAGTTGCTTCTTTGGAACCCTTCTGTCTTTAGCATTCAAGAAATTTGAAAGTCAGCATAATTGGTTTGCGCAGGTTGATGAGTCAATTTTGTCAACGAACAGTACAAGTGATATTGATGAGAAGATTGAGGAATGCTTTGCAGAAAAATCAAAAAGACGTCTGCATGCCTTGGGAACGGTGAATTTTGTGATTGCACTATATATCAATAATATAACAGGAGTTCACAACGTTACTGTTATCATTGATAAGCTGACATCGACATTTACACCAGAGAACGTAGTCATGCTGTGCCACGTATTTGGTTCCCTTGGCCACAAACTTTTAGCTAATAATCGACGTGAAACCTTGAAGAAAATCCTCGACTATCTCAAATCACATTCAAAGTGCGGAGATTTACGATTGGAGGTTGAGATTGATAAGACATTTTCTGCCAATGTAAATCTTATAAATGCCCTAAAGTCAACTCCGTCTCCTATCCTTCAGAGATCAAACTCATTTGCATCTCTTGTAGTTGAAGAATCTAAAAAGGTTGAAAAACTGAAGAGTGATGATGACGTTTTGAGAGAATACATTATGGATATTGGTGATTGCTTAGACAGCATTTCTGATCCTGATGATTTATTGGAGGTTGGAGATAAAATTTTCAAGGATATTGATAAGTTTAATAATCGTAAATTTCTCAAAGCTTACTTCATTGAAATGATCACAAACCATAAAATTTATCAAAAATTCCTAAATGTTTTGCTAAATAAGCTTGTCCCAAAGGCTATTTCACCAGCTGAAGCACTTTTTGATGTAAAAGAAGAAATGTCCATACTATCCATAGATTTTCCTTGCTCTACAAGGAATTTTTCTGAATTTCTTTGCCATGCCAAGGCAAGAGACATGATAACCCATGAAGAATTTGAAAAACTCAAGCCAAACGAGTTTTTCAAGCGAGCAGGAAATCTTCTCCGAGAGTGGAGGGATTCAAAAGATAATAGATTGCCAAAAGTACTATCTGAGGAGGATATAATACAAAAACTATGATTGAAATTTAATATTAAAGCGTATTAGAAAACTGGTCTGATTGGACTGTCTGTTCATTTAATTTTATATGAGCTTATTAGAGGCTGGTTGATTATACTTTTCTTAGCTTATTTCTGAGTTCAAAGTTCTTCACATTACTTCAAATGTCCAGGCTTTGAAACCCTAATCTGTTGGATATCAACACTCAAATATATCGTCATTGTTGCTTGTGATGTTTCAGGTCGTATATTTGATTTATTTTATAATCAATAACAATGGAATCTCTTTTTTATCCTCAAATTGAATTTATCCTAAAACGAGGCACGGGAATTAAAGCTTGTCTGTTTGATTCCGAATCTAAACAGATGATAAGCAACTTGATTCCCCTGTCTGTTTTCAGAGATAACGGGTTCTTTTATTTTGACTATCTCACAAACAAAAACAGGACTAAAGTCGATGGAATGTGTTGCATAGTAATCGTAAGGCCCTGCAATCTCAAAGTACTTCTTGAAGAGATTGTTTGTCCTTTTTATGGTAACTATATCATTCTATTTACCACACAGATAGACCCCTTTGTTCTTGAAATAATGGCCAACACTGATATCCATTCAGTAATATCAGAAGTTCATGAAATTAATCTAGATCTATACAGACAGTCTCTAAATTTGTACACTACAAACTCGCTTATGTATAAGAGAAACTTTGATGCCCTATTTTCCCTTTTACTATCGTTAGAAATGTCGCCTTCTATCTTGGCATTAAATGAAAGTAGTAGCAAAGAGAACATTGACATGAATGAAAGCATGGTCAACTTGGGAAGGGACTTGTGCAATAAGATTGCTCAGTTTAACTTTCAGAAAAGAGGCACATTGGTTCTTCTAAAGAGAAACTTCGACTTAATTACACCTCTTTTATATGACTGGCACTACTTTTCTATGATAAATGAGCATTTCGATCTTGAAAACTCTATTGTTAAGGTAAACAATAGAGACTACCTATTAAACGATGCATTTTTTAATATCAACAAATTTAAGCAAATTGCTGAGGTGGGTGAGCAAATAAAGATTTTTATCAAAGAAGTTGAGAAAAATAAGCTCAGTATTGATGATTTTGAGGAAATCCAAGAAATGGTCACACAGAAAACTATTGCAGAAGTACATCTAAGCATCTACAATAGGATTATCAATGAGGCCGTTGGAATTCAACAGATCAGCGAGATTGAAAATGAAGTATTGGTAAACAAGGACATTAGTATTGCTAGAGCCATAGAAAATCTTGGCAATTCAAATGCTTTGAAGGTGTTACTGATATACTTTTTGAAGTATGTCAAAAACTGGGAAGAAAGTAGCAGGGCATTTCCCAAATTCCGCGCCGACCTTTTAAAATTCTACGAAAGCCATCGGCCCTTAAATTACTGCTATAAAAATGGCTTTAATACTGGGGTGGATATTAAGCTGGGATACATTTCGCCCTTGAAAAGAGTGGTTAAGCATCTGGTGTTTAATAAACTGAAAGACAATTCGTTCGTTAGATTTGGCAATGTTGAAGACATCACACCGATAATCATTTATATTGAGGGAGGTGTGACATTAAGAGAGCACAGGGAGATTTGTGAGTTTGCAAGTGAACACAAAATAGAAGTTATAGTGATAAGCAATGAGGTGTTGAATAGCAGTAAATTTTTCAACTATGCCAAAGGATAAAATCAATGCTGTTGGAAATAGCATTGCAAAGCAATAAGCTCTGCAACAACACTCCCAGAAATTTTACAATCTGCTTGGCGTTGAAAGCAGAGACAGGCGTGAGTCTTGTGCTAAATACAGCATGAATATTTCTTGGGCATTCATCATTAAGGCAGTTAGCCAGGCGCATTCAAGTAATACTTTTACTGCCTATTTTTATTGTAAACTTTTATCCTTCCATGGATGTATTGAAAAAAGCACATGGAAATCTTGAAGCATGTACAGTCAATGAAAACACCGTCTCGGTGCAGGGAAAGCACTACGATGCGAATCAAATTGTAGAGTTTCCCACAAAGAAGATCAAGGACTATACCCTTAAATCAGTATTGTTCTTTTTGCTAAATTCAAAGAAATCTCTAAAAGAATACATGAGCTTGTGTAAGGAAAATGGAATACCCTCGGTTTCTCATATAGATAAAGCATCCATTTTGGCTGAAATACAAAGCTTTGTGCCCGTTGCCGTTAAAGGATTTTTTATTAGTCCAAAATACGAAAGTGATAAAAAATATGATGTGCCGAGTATCAAATCAAGAGATTTAATAATTGTTCCTAGCAGTCTTGTTTCTAAAATACATATTGACAATGTTGAGAAGCTCCTTACTGATGGAGTATTTGAGTCCTCAACTGCCAATCCTCTATCGCAGGATAAAAGGAAGATCTATGTTGGTGGAAACCTATTCACTATCATTAAAAATATTGATAATTTTAAAAAAGAAGACTGGGATAGAGTAAAGGCTGTTTTTATCGACAATCCAGCATCTGAGGAGTCGGAAGAGATTCTTTTGAACTGCACGAGAGACGTTGCAATTTTCACGTTTGAACAGCAAAAATTCAAGTGTGTAAAGTTAGAAATTTCAGGGAGTGTGTTAAAAAATCATGCAAAAGTGCTGGAATGTCTTAGATAGACATTTAAATAAACTGTTTGTCCACCTGTCAAATGTTTCATGAAGTTTCAGGTTTTAAACACTCCTTAAATATCAACAATACATTTGAATTATGAATCCCTTGGAATACTCCATCTTTTCATTTTCCCTGTCAACTATCAGTTCACATATACAATCTTACCTTTTATTTTCGCCTGTCCATTCCGACGAACTCAAGACGTCAATCCTCAATATAATTTTCCTGTCCGTAATCCTTGCAATATTCAACTTTATTTGCTTCTTAATTGCGAAAATGATTAATTTTAATGTCTTTTGAAATGGTTTATGACATATTCTCCACCATATTTGTCAAGTCATTTTTTTTCGTGTTTGTCATTTTATTTTCAGTGGCCATATCACTTGTCTATTCACTTTTTCTAAAAGATGGAAAAATAAAGCTGTCCTACGTGTACATGAGTCTTCTAAGCTCTGTGCATCTTCCTTTGAGTCTATTTCTAGCCTATCTCAAAAGCAGCAAAGACCCTTTTAGTGTCTGCACCATAGTAATGGTAATTCAGGGCCTTATTTCAGACTATCTTTCAAGGGCATCTGTTAAGTATAAGGAAGACGAGCCAATAAAAAATAGAATGGGGTTCATTCTGACGTCACTGGGAATGCATCTTGCATTCTATGCTCTCATTCTAAGATTCCTCTACTCAAAATAAAAGGCAATCAACCAGATCGATTATATCGTCTAATGCAATCAAAGACAACGGACAATCAAATCAAGATCATGAAAACCCAACCACGTCGAGTATGCTTTAATAGAAATAAACTGAGCTCACTGGCAATTGAAAATACACAACTTTATTTTATGTATTTAATTTTAGTCTATCTACTCCATTGTTGCTCAATGCATCTTCATTCATCCGTTTAATTTCAAGGGCTATTCCGAGTGACCATGAAATGTCAATATTATACAGTTTATTAACCAATATTAACTCAACACTCTCATTTATTCCTAGCTTTTCCAAAAATTTAAGTGAGTAGTACAGTTTTGTGCATTTTTCATCAGAGTTTTTTGAACAAAAACTGTTGTAATTTTCAAACAGCCTTTTGAGTGTGATATTTTTGGTCGATGTTAATATTTCTTCATAAAAGGACAGCAAAAACACCTTTTTTGTTGGACTTTGCTTTTCCAAATGGCTCATGTCAAAGAAACTGTCAATGCACTCTATATTTGAGTTGTCTTGGCTTTTGGTCAAATCTGAGCTTGCAAGAAATGATTTGTTGTTAATCTGGTCTTTATTATTAAACTTGGTTATAATTCTGAAATGGTGAAAGTTATCAATTTTATTGGCTGTACTCTCGTTAGACTTAACTTTTGCATTCTTTCTGTCAATAAAGCTATTAAAAATAGACTTTTCTTCACACTCATACACTTTTATGCCCTTTTCTTTGATTTCTCTACAGTCCGTTCCTTTAATGAGGATCTCGCTATTTAGTCTTTTACCTGAATGTTGATTACTGCTCTCTACTTCAGTCAATAAATTATCGGATCTACCTTTTAACAGACCGTCGATTATACTCTTCACTTTATTGTTCTGTTGCTTACAAGTACTATTTATAATGCCCATTTCCAATGAATTTACCCTTATCAACGATCCTCTCTTATGAATTATCTGTACCGATCTTCCACCCATGTCCACAATACTAAAGTCATCTTCCCAGGGTAAATAATGCTCAAAGGACTTGAGTGAATACAGGGCTTCTTCATTCCCTTCCAATACCTTTACATCGAAAAGATTATACTTCTTTAAACAGTCTCTAACCCTATCAAGGATGCTATTCTGGATATTTGCAGGCACAGATCTCATCCCTGCAGTTCCATAGAATGCTAAGAGCATGTCTGGCTGTATTTCGATGGCTTTGCGAACTAGCTCATCGATTGTCGATTCTATTTCACTATTACTCTGCTCGTGAATACCTTTCTTTGGTATATTTTTATTTAGTTCGTGGTGCTTGAATGTTAGCTGTGAGGTAAGTGTATTTCCATCAAATTGATAAATCTTTAATCTTGTGCCAGTTGAACCTGCATCAAAAATTCCGATATTAATACAGTTAGCTGTCCATAAAACAAGGAGTACGACTGGAAAGAGCAGAGACATTGTTCGAAAACGATGCTTTTATGATTTTACATTTTTAATATTTGACAATCAAATAATAATTTGAAACATTTGTTTAAAGATCAGAACTGTGAACAAATTAGTTTGAAAAGACAAAAGCGGCGCATGTATTTTGATTTGGTCTGTGATCGCGTATAACTGTAAAAATCACACTTGAGTTCCAGGCATGTCAGTGAATACAATGTGTGTCTAAATGATGGGGTTGACGTCTGCAAATCACTTGAGCACAGATGTGCTTTGAACATCTCTGTTTAGGAATTACTTTGTGAAGCTGGCAGTTTCCATAGCTAAATAAGCTTTTTAATAGTATGTCGTATTTACATTTTTGTATAAAATACAGTCGTTATACTATTCATTTATCTTTACTATTTGTTTCTTTTTATTTTTGACTCCCTTAAGTATGGAGAATGACACAATCAATACACAATTTACAAAAGTCATTCAATCTCTCGGCTACTCTGAGGCAGAATCCATAAATTATGTAAAGACATTTGACATTCCCAAAAAAGTACAGACTATTGCTTCTGCGTACAGTTTTTCCGAAAGAAAGGCTAAAATCAGTGAGTGTCTTGAAGAACTCAAGTGTAGAAACAGTCTATTAAATCTACTTTTTCTAAGATTTACTATGGAATCGATGATACAGCTGAACGACATCTCCTGCGAAGAGCTTTGGAAATGCTTTATGAAAAACCATGGGGTTTCTGTCCTGGAATGCAGTTTAAATTCAAACAGCACAGAATTTCTGAATAACCTAGTAGAATTCATAGTTTTCATCCAGAAAGAAAAGGCTTTGTGTTCTCATTTTCTATTTAAAATCCTGAAAAAATATACTTTGATAAGCAAGCATTTAATATTTACTTTTATAAACTCGAATATCGATAGATCTGCACTTTTGACATCAGTTCACTACACGTCAATCAAAGATCAAGAAAACGATTTGAGTGTGCATTCTCCAAGCTGCTACTGTTCAACATTCCTGATGAGGGTGGTTGGCGATATCCTCGAACTATCCATAATAAAAAATGAGCTGAATTTCCTTCTGAATGGGAGTTTTCACATCGACAAAATACTAAGTACCGAAGTACTACAGAAAAACAAAAGTAAGTTTGTAAATAACGGTATATATGACGCTTTATTTGTACAAGCAGCATCCAATAGCTTTAAGGTTGGGCTGTATGTGCCAGATAACGATAGATCAGAGAGCATAAATAATAAAAAGGCTGCCGTTCCAGCAAAGTCAGATGGTGTAGTCAACTTCATATCAAGCAGCCATAAAGACAAAGATCCAAGGTGCACTCCTGTGACTAGCGGAAATGCTGAGACTGCAAACAATATTGTCACACTTGTTGATGAAAAGTTACTTTTGAAACCTATCAATCAGAAGTCAACTGATAATTTAGATATTAAAAGCCAACTCGGTTCGTACAACATTAGTGATGAAAAAACTAGTGATATTGTAAATATTTTGAAAAAAGAGATAGAAAGTTTAAAACTTGAAAATTTATCACTCAAACATAAGATGATTTCTCTGGAAAAGTCGTCCAGTAAACCAAAAGAAGTAAGGAAGATTAGAATGGGATTGGTGAGCTGTGTGGATCAATCTGAAAGTGTACAACTACCTAATAGAACAAGTAACGGTGAAGTGGACATAAAAACACCTGGCTCTACACTGAAGAATACTGGAGGCCTTAAAACCATTGGAATATTTGGAAAATTAAAATCAAGGCCATCTGACAACGCCAAGACTCAAAATGCATTCCCAATAATTTCTAAAGGAGAGCAAAAGCCTGTCACTGCCAGCTCATCCGTTGTAAATAGTTCTGCAGAAATAAAGCCTAAGATTGGTGTAAGATTTGGTGTAAAGTCAAAGCCTATCAGCACACTCTTAACAACCGATAAATCTTATATGGGCTTAAAATGGAAAAAATCAACCAAGGCGCAGTGCCTTATATTTTCAAAGATAAACTATGAAAGATTCGAAAAAGTATTTCAAACTTCTGAATTTGATGAATTCGAATACAAACAAGAAAAGAAAGAGAAAATTGTACAGGAAATTCAAAAGCCAACTGAATATTTAATCGATCCAAAGAAGAGCTATGCTCTAAATATAGCATTAGGAAGAGTCAAACTGTCAAATTCTGAACTTATAAGACAAATATTACAGGGCGAATATGAAAATGAGAATGTTGTGAGGCAGTTGATTTTATACTTTCCAACACAGGAGGAGTACGAATTGATTTGTTCTTCGATAAAGGAAATGGGAAGGGCAGAGCTTCTTTTCAAAGAGTTGCCTAATCTGAGTCGGTTTCGTTCTTCTTTACTTTCTCTAAGGTTCAACTTTGCTCTCAAAACTAGAAAATACCCAGAAATTATCAAAAACATGTCAATTTCATTTATGAGAATTGTTGAAAGCACGGAGTTGCTGAATTTATTTGGAATTTTGCTTGTCATTGGGAATGTTCTTAATTCCAACTCTTTCAACGGTAATGCGGAGAGTTTTTCACTTGATTCCTTGCAGGCTTTTGACAATAAAGAAATATTGAAATTAATCAAGAAAAAGGTGAATGTACCAAAACTTATACTTGAATTGACTGGAATGGAATCGATGGATCAAATTTCAATAATTAATTCTGAAATTTCCATTGAAAGTTTGATCCATGAAATTGATGAAATCAAAAGCTTATACGGTGAGTTCGTAAGCAAAAGTAGAATGGAAGAATATGCCAAGATGTGCAATGGTTTTGATGAGCTTATCAATATTTACAAGCAAGTGCAAGGATATTTTGGAGAGACAGACGATAGATTTATTAAAAAACTTGAAGATTTCCTCAAAAAATTAGCTCAAGATTAAAAAACGGAATTAATAATAAAGACATATTGATATTGTATAAGCTTAAATAAAAGTGATTAATTGAAGAGATGCATGACATATTTTACCAGTTAATGTGAAGATCAAGGTTTGAGATGGAGGAGCATGATAGAAATGGCTGCTTGTAGAATATTCTAACTGTCTGCTTGCTAGTTTTAAATGTCTCTGCTTATTGCTTATTTTTCTTGCACTTTATTGCTAGTTTCACACTTGTTTTGATTACTACCCATGGAAGCACAGGACCAATTCGAGATATTTAAGACAGCCAAAGGAGATTGCATTTCAAGATTCCGACAGGCTGGATATGCATTGGACACACTAAAGGAGGATGAAATAATTACAAAGGAGGACTTTCAGAAAGCTATTGAAAGGAAGGACTGTGTTAGCAAGGAATTCTTAAAAGGTGAGTTAAAAAAAGTATACAAAAGTAGGATGTCAAATGAAAATCTAAGGAAGTTCTTAAAAATGGGAGATTTGAACTTTGCAGAAGGTCAAATGACTGATGCATTGAGAATAATACCGACGGATGAGGATGGCAGCATTTTAGTTGATACTTTTATTGAATTTCTTTATAAATAAAAGCAGTGTATATTAATATTGTATTTTAATTAAATACTAGCTCGAATATTCTCTATTGAACTGTATTATACTTTATATATGATCAGTAAACTGCATAAAAATCCTATAACGAGTGTTACCTCAACCGACGCCAGTGAAATCATAAATGATGTATAAAATTTTTCATTTTGGGCTATCCTTTTAAATCCATGTGATGAAATATTTCCCATTGACACTCCAGAATTGACTCCGATTACACCAAAGATGATGCCTGATGTTAGGTGTAGAATGCCAGTATGAAGAGTATAGTTTGGGCCTAGCTTGTTGATGATGATGATTGAAAGTATAAATCCATAGAAGAAGCTGGTGGAGATGATAATCATTGATACATATGAGTAAGTAAGAACGGTGCTTATTTGTGAATGGATAGTTGATGATGTTCCACACTTCATCATTCCATTGCATGAACCACAAGCACACAACCCCAGAACAAGCATAACACTTAAAGATCCCAATAGATACGGAAGACCCTCCATTTATTTACTAGTAAACAAAAATTGGTGAAATTAGTACTTAAAACAGGCAATAACAAACAAACTATGCTTTATTGCAATTCCTAAACTTCAAAATTTTATATTAACCAGTTTAATTCATTTTTAATACGATCTTTTATGCTTGAACTTAATGGCATAAATTCACTCCAAGCTGACTAAATTTACAGCATTATTTTACAAAACATCATTCAAACATTATCAACGATGATAGCATATTAGAAATTAGGCTGAAAACAGCACTCTTAAGTGCAAATAAATTGCCATTCTTCTGTCCAGAAACAAAGGAGCATATCATTATACAGATTAGATGTGATATGCTCCTTTTTAGTCTCATCAGTCTCGTTACAAATAGCATAGCATTGTACAGCATTGCATGTTCGGCATGCTCCACTCCTTTTCTCAATGCAAGGACATTTTTGGAGATAAAGTTCTTATCATTGTTGAAGAGTTCTTTTGCAATAGCCGCTGTGGTTCCAAAAATGAAGGATGTTGTTGTTTCTTGTATGACTGTTTGGTATAAATCTGAGATTGCAGTTTTGAAAGGCATTAAATAAGGGCTAGAATATTTTTGAATCGAAATGGAATGCTAGAATTTGTGGAGAGGGCGAGTTCTTGGCAGTGCAGTCGCATTGATCTTCAAATTCAGTTTAAACCAGCCTTTTAGTATTTTTTAAAAATAGCAAAGAAATCTTCTTTTCCTATCCCTCAGTTAATGCTAGAAGTGAAAGGTATTATTGAAATTGTAGGAGATTCTGCTGTAGGTAAGACCGCATTGGCTATTTACATTAAAAAAGAGCTAAAGACATTGTATATTTGTTCAAGAATATCGAAGAAGGGCTGGTTTCCAGAACACTTCATAATTGAACGGATCGATTCTTTCCTTGGACTCAAAGTATTCATAGCTAAGGATCTAAAAAGAATAGTTAATGCCCAGAAAATAGAGAAAATAATCTTAGATGGACTGGAAGACTATCTTTACATTATTGAGAAGCCTAGAAAACACTCGAATGAAATCTTCCGGATAGTCAAAATATTGAAGTATCTTTACTTTGCTAAGAATGTAAGTATAATTATAATAAACAACAGCTATGGCAAGTGGGAAGTTGATGGTGTTAGAATTGCTAATAACTACTTTGGATTGCCTTGGGAATACATGATTAATGCAAGGTATCTTGTTTCTAGAATATACAACCAAAGATGGGTTGGCCTGGTAACAGGAAATACAAATATACATAAAAGATTTTACATTGATGACTTAGGCTTACATTTTGAAGACTAGTTGATAATTCAGTCTATGAAGTTAGTTAGTTCGATGTTGGGAATATTCAAGCATCTTTAATACAGCTTATGATCTACAATATTATCTTCTGGTACTTTCAAGTGGGCTGGCCCTTTGCCTTAAACTCCTTGCAAAATAACTTCTATCAGCATTTCTTTCTCTGATTCTCTTGATCAAATATACCGTTAAGCATATTAAAACCATCACAAATAGTGCTATTAGAAGATTGTAAAACATAACTTCATACAAAGAATAATAAACGGGCCTTTTCATCTTTTCAGACTCATCAGTTGATAAATACGGTATTTTGAATATTGGCTGATTATATTCATTTCTAACAGAACTATAAAAAAGAAATCTTAGTATGTCATGATGTGTGGCATCAGGGTTCTTTTCCTTATAAATAGCAACTGCACCCGCAATAAATGCGGCACTGTAGCTAGTTCCACTCTTATCTAAAATGTCTTCACCCAATGAGTACAAATTCACACAATTACCCCTATTTGAAAATTCGCTGATTTGTCCGTGCTTAGTTGCAGAACCTACTTTTATGATATATTTTCCATTTGGACTGTAATTGCATCCTTCTTCGCCATCATCTCCTGCAGCTGTGATTACAGTCATTCTTCGCGATATTCTTTTAAGAGCAGCATCCAAGGCTTCTGAATATGGTCCATACAGAGGAATGACCAATATATTGGCATTGCTTATTTGTTCCAAAACATGGAGTAATTTTGACAGTTTGATTGTTCTATCACAACTTACTGTTTCAATAAATTCTACCTTAGAACCTTTTGAAAGGGAGTATTCTATATTATTTAATAGTGCTTCATTGACTATTCTATTGCTATTGCATTTTGGTGTACCGATTACTTTTACTTGTATGCCTTTCCCATCATATGAATATTCGTACTTATAAAAATATTTGATAAGTTTGTTGATTCCCAAAAGTCTAAATATGATGTTATCTAGAAAATAGTTATTAAATATTAGGTTTCCTGTGTTCATCATTCTAAAGAAATGAAGGGGCAAGTGTGATTGAACGATTTTTCTGTCCTGTTTTATGGCTTCGTTGGCATTGTTGTTTGTGGATGAAATGACAATTTTCTCTTCAAATGTTGAATTGATGAGCATTTTCTGTACGTTTTGTTGTGACTTTTGGCTGTACTGTTCGGTGTAGGCCAATTTGAATATCTTGTCTTCTTCAATATTTACAAGCGAGTATTTTCCAGTAATTGATTCTACTATTTTTGATACAATATTGTATGGGGCACAGAACGAAAATCCCAGAATATTCCTTTTGTAAATAAATCTAACAGCTTTTTGGTGTTTTTGGAATTCCTCAACTAGTTTTTCAATATCAGAAACAGGCACGAATGTGGTGTTGACAACATAGCATTTTTCTTGGGTGTTAAAATAATCGTCCTTGGTCGGATTCAGTTTGATATTTTGGATCCTGGCCTTCAAAGTATTATTTTCAGACTTAGAACATTCTTTTACATTACTGCTTTCAAGTCTACCTTCGGTCTTGTCCGTGCATTCTTTATTTTTAATGACTACTTCTAAAACTTGATTTTTTGGCTCAGTTTCTGCGATGCTATTTAAGTTTGGAGGGTTTTTGAGCACGCTTTGATTGCTGTTTTTGAAAACACAACCTATAATAATTAAATACTTGGTCCATTTCATGGCTTTGTTTGTTTATTTCACTTTATGTTTATTTGAAACAGTGTTGTTTCGAATATCTTTGTAATTGAAAGAATATAAAAAGTGAGACAATGCTTACAGTTGTAATTTTTAGTACTGCTCTGGCACAGGCTAAAACTATAAAGAGCCATTTGTAAATACAAATTTACATTAGGAATAAACACACAACACAAGTAGATAATGGGAATAGCATAAGCTATTGCTAGTGGACAATCTGCAAGATTGAAGAGTCTAGTTTGTAACTGGAATGGTGATTGTGTGCAGTACTTAGCAATACTCTGTACCTGTGTGGAGTAGCTCGTAAACATACACCAACATCCGACTAGATCTTGTTTATTGGTTAGTTTGTTGTGAGCTTATTCCAAGTGATAGTGTCAATCATCGGGTAGATGAAAGTATAAGAATTATTATGAGAAAGTGCTTGTTGTTTTACAATAGCTTACTGTACTAGTTATTATCAATCTCTACTAAAACAGTGGAGTTGTAAAGTAGCCAAATGACTGCATATTGTATAAGTACCAGAAAGTAAGGAGTATTCCCTTTATTTGTGTGTATTGTTACTTTTGTTTTATGCTATTTCTGAGCTAAATCACTAATTACTTTTGACTTTAAGTTTTAATTGCAGATGTATTTGTTAGATTTAACATTAATCTATTAACAATTAATTGAATTCCTGTAGATTTAAATATTTCAAACGGTGCCATTCAATAAATCCAAGTAAATTGATAATTCTAAATAAATTGGTAGTTAAATAACACAAAAGTTAGTTAGTCTAAGTGAATTCAGACTTTTTGACATGAATGCAGAAAAGACTCATGCCTTTTTGAATAAATTATTTTGCAGGATAAGCGTTTCTTGAATTGATTAGACTTTAAACTATGTACTTGAATCTTTATCAGTACAAATAAGACATTCCTTTTTAAATAATACCCATCTTTACAATAGTTACTTGCTATACAAAACCATATAAAATGGTCTATGCTAAATTGAAGTGTTTGACAGCTTCATTACAGTTTTTAAGCAAATAATACTCATCTTGCAGTGAGCTTTACTAACACATTCTTTTCAATAACTGAAAGTCATCAATGATCCAGTGTAAATATTCATATTTGATATAATTAAACTTTAAGCTTTGTTGCCATATTTTTCAAATATTATGCTATTGATGTTGCTTTATATTAATCTTTTATTAATTTTACTTTATTCTGTTAAAATTTTTGAATTTCACTCTTCCTATGTCTGAAAACAAAAATATAGATACTACTGGGAACGAGGAAGTTCAAAATAACGAAGATTCCAGTAAAGATATTAGAATAAATGTCGAAGATTCAGCAGTAGAGCAGCCAAGCTTGCCTCATTCTCAGAACAATTATGGAAATATAGAAGAAGAGAAATGTGAAAAGAAGAACATCACTGAAGATGTGAAGAATACACTTGAAAATACAAGAATTATTATTGTTTCCTTCTATGAAAAAACTTTAGAAAAGACATATGCAATTATAAAAAAAGTCAAAGAAGTATGTTTGAAAGCATATTCATTTTTGATGTCAAAAATATCCAAAAAACAAGAAGAAACATCAAATGTTTAACCTTTTAAATAAATCAATCAGAATTTAATAATTTAGACTGAAAATGGTTGTGTTGATTCATATTGCTTTGGTTTCAAATATTTTATGGATTAATTCTTTTATATTCCATTTTAAATGTATTTCTAGCCACCATCGTATAACGGTTAGTACGTCAGTCTCATAATCTGAAGACGCGAGTTCGACTCTCGCTGGAGGCAAATAAATCAGCTTTCCTACAACTTGTTGCTAGCTTTAAATTATTAATCATATATTTATTTTAGTCATAAATTTTTTATCTGTCATCAAAGTTTAAAGAAGTTCAACAATACTCGTTAGCAATAGTTTTGTTTATTAAAATTTTTAACATAAAACTGTTTATCCTATCAATCATTCACAATAATAAAGTTAGGACTAAAACAAATTTAAATAAAATATTGTCTTGACATTTTAACTACAAAACTGATACCGATTTATGCAAAAACTTTTAAGGCCTTATTGAAATTATTGGCATTTTTACAGTATCGCTTTAACTAATATGTTAAAAATAGTTGAATCAAATATCTTTAATCTTCGTCAGCTACACATGCTACTTCAATATCACGATAATCGTTCTCAAGCGCTGCTAAATCTTCCCTAGCCTCACTGAACTCGCCTTCTTCCATACCTTCACCGACATACCAATGGACAAACGCACGCTTAGCAAACATCAAATCAAATTTGTGATTAAGTCGAGACCATGCTTCTGCAATAGCAGTTGTGTTCGATAATGCACATACTGCTCGGCTGACTGCAGCCATTGCTGATCCTGGTAGAACTGCTGGCTTTTTTTCATTAATTCCAATCTTAAATCCTGTAGGACACCATTCAACAAACTGGGATGCTTTCTTGGCTTTAATATTAGCAGTAGCTTGGTTTGCTTCTTTTGGCTTTACATCCCCTCTGAAGAGTAGACAACATGCAATAAATTTCCCTTTTTTAATATTACACTTTACCATTTGATTTGATGGTTCAAAGCAATTGTTGGTGATTTCTTGAACACTCAACCCTTCATGAGATGCCTTCTGCGCTGATATCATTGGAGAATACGCGACTAGAGGGAAATGAATGCGTGGATATGGAACAAGATTAGTCTGAAACTCTGTAAGATCCACATTCAATGGTCCTTGGAATCTCAATGATGCTGTAATAGATGATACCACTTGTGCAATAATTCTGTTAATGTCAATGTAGGCTGGCCTTTCAATACCCAAATTCTTACACATATCATAAATAGCTTCATTATCAACCAAAAATGCACAATCAGAATATTCAAGAGTTGTATGTGTAGTTAGGATTGAATTATATGGTTCGACCACTGCTGTAGCAACTTTAGGTGAGGGATATATACTGAATTCAAGCTTGCTTTTCTTTCCATACTCAGTAGCGAGATTTTCCATCAAAAGTGACCCAAATCCTGATCCCGTACCGCCCCCAAACGAATGGAAGATTAGGAATCCTTGCAATCCATCACAGTTACCAGCTATTCTTCGTATTTCATCCATAACAGGCTCGAGAATTTCCTTTCCCACAGTATAATGTCCTCTGGCATAATTGTTTGCTGCATCTTCCTTTCCGCAAATTAAATTTTGAGGATGGAATAGATTTTTATATTCCCCTACCTTTATTTCATTTATGACTCCTGGTTCCAAATCAACCATTACTGTTCTTGGAACAAATGAATTCGTAGAGGTTCTGTAAAAGAAAGAATGGCTTGATTCATCATCAATAGCATTCTCTTCTAGCGTTCCATCCGGTTTTATACAATGCTCTCTACAATAGAGTTCCCAGCATGCATTTCCAATTTGAATACCTGCTTGTCCTATGTGAAGGGAGATGATCTCTCTCATGAGGGAGGGTAGTAAATTTTTTATAAAACAATTGAAGAGGAAGTAATGAAAGTTAATTGTTTTTTGAATCAAATAAGAAAATATATTGTATTGATATTTAATATGGCCTAATTAAATGCCACCTGACCTAACTCTGTGGTACAAAAGTGATTTAAATCTATATAGGATGGGTTTTTGCTTTATTCATTTAATTTTAACTGTAAAATGAACTCAAAAATTAAATAAGAACATTCAAGAAATATTATTTAATTTTTGAGTTCATTTTACAGTTAAAATTAATAATATTATCTGTTATATATAATATATCTTGAAAAGAGTGCAAAGTGTGTTTATTGGTCCTAAATTTACAATGTATTGACTTTGTCTATGAACATGTATTTTCAATTTAGATTAAATTGATATTGCCACATACCTTTAATAGATGTGGTATCTGCTGTGTTCAATCGTGTTTTTAATTTAAAACTAAAGAATTTGTTCTTTTCATTAGGTTCACTTTTCAAAATTGATTCAATTAAACTAAGAAAGAATCTTTTGTGCAATCCTGTAAGACTCAAGCAATCATATACCGTAGAAACATCCTTTAATTTGATAAAGTATGGGAAATTTTCATAGATAAATCTTTCAATTATGTTAATATCAAATGACAAATTGCATTCTTGATTATACTCCAACTGTTTAAAGTCTGTGGAAATGAGTTTTTTTAATTTTATAACTGACATGGAAATAGGGTCGTTACTATAAACTATTGCCTTGTTGTCATCAGAACTGTCAAATATATCATCTTCCTCAAATGAAATGGAAATGCTCATTCCATTAGACATGACAGATTCACTTTCCTCTAATATGAATTTTCTGGATACTGTTTCATATAACTCCTTGTTTTCACAATTCTCTTTTGGATCAACAACAGTATTTGCAATATGGCTAATCGCATTATCCTTATTCGCTTTTAAGCAATTATAATAAATTGTCTGCTCATCATTTTCAAGGTCTTTTACCTTGAGTTTTCTATAAAATATTCTTCCTACAAATCTGAATATATCTAATTGATATTCATACTTCTCTTTGTATTTTTTGTGTCTAAGTATTGGTTTTTCCTTGAATACTTTTTGATTGAATTTTACAACTGTACAACTGTTGAATCTCCCATCTATTCCATGTAATGTTGTCTCAATTATCAAGTTTTTATCGTACTTTATATTATCTAGGCTTTGAAAGCTGTACAAGACTGTGTGAATGATACATTCTTTGTTTAGTGGCTTGTTTATTTTAGATTCTGAAAGTTCAACGTATTTGTACTTTAATCCCAAATAACTCAATGCACTGATGATGGCATGGGTTTTTCCTGTGCCATTTGGACCTATTACAAT
>NW_006889845.1:74071-87821 GCF_000231115.1 Vittaforma corneae ATCC 50505 | reverse complement strand
GGTTACGTAAATGGTATGGTCCGATGGATTTGAACAAGATATTTCAGAAGTTAAAAATTGATAATTGGAGCACCGTCTTGCATGCGATAAATAACGAGAGTTTAATCAAATGATCATTTCTAGGATCGAAAACATTGTGTAAAAGATCCGAGATATATTCTTTTCATATGAATTATCTGTTGATAATTTCATTCACAAACACAGACCACATATTATTTGATATAAAAAGTTGAAAAGTTTCTGATGGGAGACTAGATTGATATATAAAGATCAAGAAATTCATTGGCATACTTTACTTACAGCTTTGGAAATAATATTTCGGCTGTAAAAGCACGATATGAATATAAACTCGGTTGAATAGTTCAAAAATCAAACTCTTGTTGTGTAACGAACTAAGGAGATTTGGTAAAAACAACTTCGAGTGAGTTTTAAAAATCTTAAATAAGAGAGCCAATTAACAATCATCATTTAAAAACAAATATGTAAACACCAGTTGGGAAATAGCAAGATACAAAAAATATTTGAAGTACGATCGATTAATTATTTAACATTTAAGAAGTTGGGTTAATTTTTACAAAATATAATTGTAAAATTAACATATAATCTACATATATGTATGTTACCTTGATAAATTATTGAATTTGAGCATAGATGATTTTGAATGTGTCAAATTTGATGAAACTAGTATTTAATTATTTGTATGTTTGTTCCAATAAGCATTTTCATATTAGTTTCCAGATAATATTTCCAATATAATTTAACTATATCACATGTTATATAAAAATAAGATGAATTTGTCACAAATATATTTTTACTATTTTCGATGAAAAACTAAATCTTTTAAACACACCGGTTCAGTTATTATGTATTCTACATGTGTTCTCTGACAAATCTGTATTTGGAATTAATATTTCCACATTTAAACCTAGTGCCCGACGTTCTTGTACAAGATATCCACTGTATAGTATAAATGGATTGGAAATTTTATTACCAATATACACACAAATATATTGTATTTTATAAAAACAATCAAGACGTTTCTGGTAATATAATCAACATCAATTATTTATTAAATTACTTGTGAATGTTGATTTTTTAATTGATACTCTTGATTTGTATTGCTTAAGATACGTACTGACACACAAGTTCCATCCATAATCAACACTATTACATAACGTTTAATTTAATAAAAAATTCCATAAATATAATAATTCAACGTGTCTTTATCATTGTCTAGATTATTTTAAGCCTAAATGGTATTTTGTAGATTTTCTTATGTAATGGCTAAAATTTTTGTCTAACGTTTTAAATAAGATATTATGAAGGCGCATAATCCATAGTTATTTTCTAAATGAAATTGTATTAAGCACATCTTTCATACTGGTTTGTGAAGTTTTCTATAAATTAAATTTCCAATACGCAAGAATAAAAATATATGGAATAAACTCAAATCGGGCTTGTGCCAATTCAATTTTTAAATAAAAAAATTCAATGAACTATCTTAAAATACTATACTTTTGAATATTAGAGTGTTGATGTTGTGGTGCTCAAAAATAGGAGTGGACAAAGTTCAGAAATATTATTCCAAAAACATCTCTTTTAATTTCATATTTGAGCAGAGCTTGCAAATCCTCAACATTATGTAGAACCCCTTCACATCTTATGCGACCCTATATCATTTATCAACAATCTATACATTGGAGTGGCATAAATTACTCTTGAAATTAAATATTTCTTAAATAAAAAACAAAATCACCTACTTTTCACGCAACAACCAGTTTGAATTGTTGGTTTCATTTTCAATACTACAATTAATTATGTTATGTCACATTGTATTAGATAAATTTGAAAGATAAGAAACGATTTTTATGTAAAATACTGATTAATACTCAATTTAAGTATCGTATACTTATTTCATAGTGTAGCATTTACCATTCTCAAAATAAATATTAAGAAGTTTAAAATATACTCCAACTTCCAGACGAATAAATTTTAATAGACTACAATTCCCAACCATATCTTTCAAAATTCAGTTAAGACAATGGATGTAATAAAAATAATCTTTTAAACATATGCTCAACAATAACTTTTCCTCCTTTAAGAAAAATCACACGTTTCACTATGCCATACATTTATAATATTTTTAATTCATATATGGTAGCATTATACTCTTTGATTATAAAATTATTCTCATGACATTCTGAATTTTAATACACAAATTTTACACCAATTATATTTCATTATAACATCATTTAATATGAAAATTCCATTATATTTAAAAGTTTTTTGTGTTCAAATAGGTTGTATTTTATAATACCTTTGCAAAGTAGAACTAAAAAATTTCAATTATATTTTTATAACTTAAGGCAATCAGATATTGGGTTTATAATTACAAGTATTTAATATACGAAGTCATTACCATGATAAAAAAATAAAATTTTGTTTGACAATGGCCATTTTTACAAACTATACAAACAGCATCTCTGAAATATTAATATTATCCAGATAAGTTCAAAAATGAAAAAGTATTATTTGATTATAAGCATGGCGTTGAATGTTAAAAAGAGAAACTTAAAATGCCACTCATTTTTTATAATTCAAAAAGGGTATAAATTTGTCATCTGTTATTTAAAATAAAGCGATACTATAGTGGTAAAATCACAGAAAACTAAAAAAAACTATGCGATGTGTCATTATTTGAGGGGAGTAACATCACTAGGCTAGAAATATATTTGGAATTTCAGATGCTGAAAAACTCGTGAAAAGATGGTTTGAAAAATATTTGCTGTATTGGTAAATAGACTTTACAAGACTATTTCTGTAGTAAATCATTCAAACACCAGAAACCGAAATAACATTTTGGTATGTTTTGTTAAATATTCATATATTTTAATAAGCTGTGCTCTAGAGAAAGATACGAATACTTACATTAAAACGATAATTGCTTGCCAACCATAGAACTTTCAGGCAATTTACCTACAACTTCTGAAGGCATTGGTAACCAGATAACTACGCTCAATAGTACATTTAAATTATGAAGAAATTGCTTCTGAAATGAACAATTGTTGATCACTAGAAATCTAATGTAACATTGACCAGATATAATATCACTTAAACGATGATAAAATAAATAAATATGTCAGCCAGGCAACCATATTGTGATGCAATCTTAATATTACCAAAGTCTATCTGTAAAGGAGAAGGTAGGTTGTCGTATCTTTTATGATACAATTTAATTCTTTTAAGAATTTTCTCGAGATGCTAATCTACTGAAATTATGAAGAATACATCTCTATATTTTGGGCGCATTCATCCAAATTATACCCATAAAATACGAATGTTTTATAAAATTTTATCCCTTGAGTAACAATTTTAAGTCGACATTTTTAACACTGCAATATTTATAATATTACAATGATCCTTTTTCAAAACCCACACTTTCTATATATCAAAGTTGTTATTAAAAATGATTGTGAATTTTAATATGACTTGTTACTACTATTCAACTTTGTCACATATTTTTATTGATAATTTGAGTGGGAATGATCTTGTTGTTTTAGCTAAGGCATTGTCACAAGTTTATTTGGCATGATATAGAATGTTAAAATAAATATTTGAAGTGAATTTTTGACCCGATCCTTAATTTTCGAAATTGGCATATTTAATAATGTATCCTAATCTAATTGTATCATTAAAGACATAAGTAATTTTTGATATAAAGGCATTAAGTAAAATTTTGTATAATATCAGAATACTACATAGGTGCAAAATAATAAAGTTGTCGAATGTGTTCTCCCCGATTAAAATTTTGGCCTATTAAATAATTAATAAATGAATGCTTATTATATACTAGCAGTATAATGACATCATTTGTACTTTGATTACTAAAATATAGTCTGCAAATTTTCTAATAATAAGAGGTTTTCTTCCGTCGTCACAATATAATAAAATGTTCAATTTTTCATTTATCGATCTTTAATTAAATACGTTTTCTTTAAACTTTAAAATAATACAGAATGCGCTTTTATAAAATATTATTGTCTTGCCATTAATCATTTTATTCAATAGTGGATAATAAAGTCAATTTAGATTTAAGATATTCTATGGCTATAATATGATACGTGATAAAGCTAATTTAGTAGGCATAATTTAATAATAATTAGATGATGAATTTTTTATCAATACATAATGTAAGTTTAAGCATTAATCTCAAGGACATAAACATTGAAATCATACATGTGATTGCATCTATAAATCAAAGGAGAACCTCTTTGTTTGGTCTTTATATTATAATATCTTAATTTTTATATTCTTAATTCTTGTGCATATATTCAAGAATGATATTTTACTGTTTCAACAGTAGCTTAATGAACAAATCTAGATTCGACATCTTTCTCATTAGAGCGCTCTGATCAACTTCTCTCAACTTCTTGAAATTTTTGGTTTTTCCTTTAACGATCCTCTATTGGAGTGGATTCTAGGAGCCGCTAAAATGTTGCTCATTTATATAATAGATTGAGTTTATGAACCATTAACATAAATGCTGTCAATAATTGATCTATGAAGCATAATTGATTTCCAGTCATCACTTCCTATAAGATATTTTCATTTGAGCTTATAAAAATTCGTTGAAATTTTTAAAAGTCATTGTTTTTTAATTTATTTGTTTAACATAGTTTCAGTAAACTCAACTGATAAACTTATCAAAAATGACAGTACCAACAGCACCGATGATTACATTATTTCGAGAAGTACAATTTCATGATATGAAACAAAAAAGAAATGTGAATTAATTTAATACAGCTTTTTAAGGTCTTTCAAAAAATTTCTGAATATTTAGATGTTTCATTATCCCATGAAATATGTTGGTTGAAGTTTTTAAAAGAGTTTTATAACATCTTAGAACATCTTGCAGCTAACAATTTATCGTTTGAATACATTACATCAGTAATCGGATTCATATTTATAAGATACAGTATTTAAATAACATCAAATGGTTAAAATACAGATAGAACTATTTGAGTTCTAACACTAGAGTGATAATAAAATGTCATAATAATAACATTAACACAATAGTAAAATGCATAAGAACCTAAATATTTATATTTTTATATGAATTCAAACCAATATAAAATGTTTCAACACATCAAAATTTATGTTTATACATCCCAGATAATAGTAATTGTTTTTTTTGCAAAAATGCTAATTTATTTTGCCCTTTATTGTGTGATGAGTGAATTTCAGTTAAAATATATGATTTATTTTACTCTTTGACAACTTTTCATTTGTCTATGTTGAACTTATCATGTTCAATAAAACATACTTTTTATATTTCAAACTTCAAATTGGTTGAACCATCAGCACACTATTCATACTTTATTGCTTCTGAAGATCTTGCGATTCTTTTACCACCATATCATAGAAAAGGCTTCTTTGATGCATCAAAAGCGTTTATTAAAAGCAACAGAGTCTCAAATTTTAATTTATATTGATACAAAAATAACCAAGTGTCAGCTACACCCTTTATTTTAATGTATATGGCAGCAATTTTAATATTTTCATTCAGTTCATTTTCAAAAATGTATTTAAAGAAATGTAAGAATTAAAAGTGCCATGTGCGTACTTGTTTTATTTTTATAATTTTTAACTTATATTTTGAGCCATTATTTTTCTAGAAAACCTCACTATCAGCAACGATACACCTTTAATATCATTTTAAATTCGAGATGGAGAATGCTCATAGTTTACTTGGAATATATCGCTCCTTATACTATAAATAAAAGCTCATACACTCTTTTGTAAATTATCATACTTTAGATAAATATTGGCCATTAAAACTCTTTTATGCCAATTAGACTCATAAAATTAAAAGTTCACTGTTAATCTAATACACGGAGCTTAGTTGGAAAATAAAAATACATTCATTGGAACGAAGATATTTTGTTGCGCCGTCTAATGCTTTATATTATCAATATTAATTAAACCATTTGCATTCACATGTGAAATGAAGTGTACAAAACTGTTTAAATATTAGCGATTTTTAGTATTAATCAATACGCATTGAAAATGAAGGGCTTATAATGTTTGTGTTTTAATAATATCCTGCTATTGGAAGCATTATTATTCAGACACTTTGGCATCACACTTAATTGTATCTTAAACCTTCTTTCAAACTTTTCAAAACCGAATAATCATACATTTTGAACATCAATCGCTAAGGCGTTGCTGATGTAAGATGATAGATTTATTCAAGTGACGCAATAACTAGCGAGTTTTTCTGTTCTTAGACACCAAATATTAGTTTTCTTCTTGGTAAGAAGTTTAGTGAACAAATTTAACTTATACATTCTGAAAAGAATTCAAAATGCTTAGATATATGTACTGGTGATAGAAAGTTTCTTATCCTTCAGAACTACGATATTGCATCTACTTCAACAGATTTCTCTGCTTATAAAGATATTGGTTTTGTGGGAAAATGCTTTTTTAGCCTTTAAATTGTCTTAATATTTAATTTTATGGATCTAACGGTATACTATAGAAAATAATGAACTAAGCCTTACTATATTGACACAGTAGCATGATTGTTTTTGTGTTACTTTTTATTTGATATTCCACTTGTACTTTATGGATTATTATTGAATGTATAATAGCTAATAAACTTAATTAAAATAGCTTCATAAGCTTTGAAACTAATATGAACATGCAATCGAGATAGAGTTGAGAATAGTTTTAGAAGAAACTACCTTTGATGAAAAGTTGTTCTATAAAACACTTAAAATAACTTGAATTTCATTTATATTCATTTTAGAAAGTCTAGCTTTCGTACTGATGCATGTGTTTTCCTTTCTTCATGCTCAAAGTCGATTTTCCTGATTGAGCTGTATCTTTTAGAATCAGGACTAGCACCAATTTGAATCAAAGCAGAGGGTGAAAGAAGAAGAGTCTCCCTCTTTGGTGTTTTTATTTCTGAACATCGTCCAGACGATATGTTTTCCACATTTTCTTTTGTGCTAAACTTGTTTTCCATTTGGAAGGCTTCCCAGTGATAGTAAAATATCCTTTGTAAGAAAGATATAACAACAATGTAAAAATCTCAGCCTTATCAACATCTTTAGACATCTATTCATAAATAATAAGTAATTTGAAAGTAATTAAATCCAAAAAACTTATCATTTGATCAAAGTATAAAGAAGATTTTATTAAAAAGCTCTTCAAGTATTAGTGATTGTGTAACTGTACCACAAATAAAATATACAGGCGTTTCAATACCAGTAATGCTCTCTAAAAATTTATCCTTCGGAGTCACATGGACAGAATAAATAAATTTTTAGAGACTAGACAGCAAAAGCATGTAAAAACATTGAAATACAAAGAACAAACGTATACAATTACAAAAGATGATCTTAAGAAAGTGAGAGCATACAAGTCCAGCAAATGCTTAGACCCAGTTCTCAAGACCATTCCAAACAGAATACTGTCCAATGAGCAAGTTCAACCAGTCAAAGAAAGAGTAAAAAGAGATGCATCAGGATACTTTAATAGAAAACTAAGAGAGCATTATATAAACAATCCACAGCCAAAAGTAACAGTAATACCAAAGAATCAAATTGTAGATATTTGGGAAGACGAGAATCTAAACACATTGAAAACTTATACACAGGAGTGGATATATTCGATAGATACACCGTATGAAGGCCCAGTAGAATCACTTGAGTTCAATAAAGGGCATCTCGAAGAGGAACTAAGAAGGGTTTATCTCAAGCATTTTACCCCAAGAGATCCTAAACAAAAGGCCTTGAAGGATATTTTGCCAAAGTTACCTGATATTGAAACTATGAGGCCATTCCCTGAATTTTCATCATTTTCCTGGGAACTTGAAGGCAAAAAAACACTTTTCAACTCAACCATCTGTGCAATTAATGAAAAAAACGTTGTGTTACTAGATTTGAAATACAATAAGGTACTCTTTAACTACAACTTTGAAGAGAATATTTACAAAGCAGCACTGTGTGGGCATATTTTTATAGTCTCATCTAAAAACAGTATTTACCTGACAAAGCTCGGAGAACATGTGCAACCAACCAAAACAATTCATTCTCATATGGCAATAAAGGATATATACATTGATAGTTCTTTTATAGGATATCTCACATCAAAGTCCATCCATCTTCACCACAGCACCTCGTATGAAGAAATCAAAATTTTAAAACTAAAGGGAGATACTCCGCATACAATGACAATCAGCGAAGATGCGGTATATGCATCTACACATAAAGGAATAATGGTGGAGTCTATTGAGAGAAGTGAGATTAAGAATCTGGGATATGTCATTGATTTTGAAATATATAATAAGCATATCTATGCAATCAATAATGTTGGAAGACTGGTAATTGTGAATGAAAGTCTAAAAGTTGTTGGAAGTACAGTTCAAAACGACATTGGTTCACAAATCAAAATCCATCCAGCTTATGGTTTGATTGCAATAATCTTTTCTAATGAAATTTGCATTTATAAAATACTTGAAAACCAATGCATTCCAATTAATACAATATCTGGTGTATTTAAAGCCATCAGCTGGGATACAGAAATGCCATGGCTGTATGTAGCATATAAAAACAAGATAGAATTGTTCACTTAAACATGACACATTCTATTTGCTGATTTTAATAAAGTCTTATCGAGAATTGTTCATATTATTGTCCACAATGCCCTTTTTGCTTCTTATCCAGCTATTTGACTTTAATATTACCGTATGCTATCAGTTAAGACACAATCAAGCATTTATGCAAAATTTTAGCATGAAAATTGAGCATATTTTCAAATACGGAATGCTCTTTCTTTCCATCCCCACGAAATGATACACCACGGTGTAGCTAGAAAGGAAAGTAGTGGTGAAAATTTAAATAGCGTTTCTAAGGAAGTAGAAGAAATAGTTGCTGTTAGATGCATGCCAAATGGTATTGAAAAGCATGAGAAAATGGTTCTTTTAAACCCGGACGATTACAGCAGTTGGAATTATTTGAAAGCAGTCTTTTTGGGTTCAAATGACAAAGAAGAAATAAAAAGACAGTTAGATTTGACCCAAGAGGCAATTCAAATAAATCCAAAGAGCTATGCGGCATGGTTTCATAGATATTTATTCTTTAAAAAGCTGAAGTCTAACTGGTTTAATGAACACAAACTCTGTGCCTTATTACTCAAATTTGATCCTAGGAATTTTCATTGCTGGAATTACTGCTTGAAAAATGAGTTTGAAATCAATGCAGATCTCCACAATCCAACATCTATGCATTTCAAACCATTTATGGAGAATTGGTTGTTTATAGACCCTGATGACGAGAGTGTTTGGAGATCATATGAGAAAAGAAGAGCTCAGACAATGAGGGGGTATCTTGGAATAATCCGAAAGTACAAAAATAAGATAGAAGTTATCCTAGAAAATACATTTAAAGGAAGAATGAGTATTAATCAGAAAAGAGTAGAAATTATGTATCCTGTAAGGAGAGTTGTTACAGACTTGATTGAAGAACCAGAGGAAATACTATTAAATAGTGAATGTTTAAAGGTTGAAAAGGAAGAATTGCCTTGGATTGTTGATGAAGTATTGAGATTAAGTCCAGAATGTATACATGCACTCAAAATTAAAATGCAATACACAAATCAGGCAGAGGAGAGGCAAAAAATATCAGAAATTCTTCAAGGAGTTGATTCAATGAGAAAAGAATATTACAAAATACTGGAAAACAATACATTCATAACCTATATCATTTCATATAAAAGTTAAAATCACTCTATTAAAAGCCTTTGTTTTAACGGTAAATAGCTTAATATTTAAAAATACTAGTATCAAATCAAAGACACACTAACATTAATAAAATTTAATATTTATTGCTTATTTAGATTAACCAAGGCTTGTATTACATCATTGTTAGCATTTGAAAGCGCTTTTATGGCCTCTTCTCTTGAAATGTTGCTTTCACTCATTATCAATGTAATATCATCTTCTTTAAACTCAAATGAGTCAATTTTGACATCCTCAACCTTCTTAGATATTTCCTCTACATCGTTCTTAGCATTAGCTTCACCATTAATCTCTGCTTCCTCTACCTTAGACTCTCCTTCCATCATCCTTTTCAATGTTTCGGGATCTTTAGAGGATTCTTGCAGCTGTTTCAATACAGTTGTATAGTCAACTGGATCTCCAAATAGAAGATAGCTGTTGGTATTCTTAATCTTGTATAATGCTGGCTTATTAACAAGAAACAAAGTATTTGAAGTCGACAGTGTTGCTGTGGTAATACACATTTCTTCTAAACCACATTTTCCAAATTCATCTTTCAGCTTGAGCTCTTTTTGAGAAAGTTGCCTTGAACACATGGAGAAAAAAAAAGTAAAATTTTGAACAATTGCAGTGATTGACATAAAAAAGCTACAACTCAAGCTTAAATCAAACATGAATGAAAGTCAACAAACCCTATTTGAATACAAGCATTGTATTATAAAACCATTACATTAGTTAGAAACTACTATAAAAAGCTTTAATACAAAAAAGTAATTTAAAAAAATTACAAGTTAAATTGGTTTGTAAAAAGTAATTAAAATCTTGAAAACTATTTTGCATCCTTTAAAATAATTCAAGTGTCAATTTAAGCATTATTTTTGATATGACAGTAAATAGGATAGCTGATATTAGTTTACAACATTAGACCGTATAGAATAAAGTTTAATGTTGTACTTTTTTTATTCTATTGCTATAAATTATATGCAATTTTATTAGCGTAAATCCTTTATGATTTTTGATTGATTTATTTAACAAAATTCCAAGGAGATTAAAAAAGACACATTTATTTGTAAAAACACACAATAACCTCACATGCTGGTTTATACTTTGGGTGCTTTCTTTGAATATTAAAAAAGTTTGTCTTGATTGAATTTAAGCTTATCACAAAACATTGCCAAGACAAAAACTTCACCAATCTCATAATATTAAGTTAAAATTTTACTAATAATATTAATTTAAATAAAATAGTTGATTTAATAGCCACATTTATTGCTATTTTAAATTTAATTTACCACAAATTAATTAAAATCTTAATTAAGGAAATTTAAGAAGTAAGCAAGGTAAATTCAAAATCAGAAAATACTGCAGAAACAAAGGAAGTTTACAAACATAACAGGCTTTATTATTTTTTACAACTGATTTTCATGACTCTTTCAATATCGTAAATGATTATTCTCCAATTTGACATCATGAATAATCCCGGTCTTAATAGAAGAACAATCACAAAAGGATTAGACTCAACAGTAGATAGTACAAGTGTTTTGATAAGAAAACACTAGGATTTTCAATATAACTGAAAATGATTGAAATCACAATTTATCAGTCTGGAATTGCAAAATTTTTCTATCAACAGCAATATCAAAAGAAAACAACGTAATTGTTCCATACATTTCTAATAAAGTTGTTAAAATACTATATTTATATTGTGAATTTTTACAAATTAAGCTTATTTTTTATCACGTTAAGCATAATTTGTAAAAATTTAATTATTTCAAGGATATTAACTAAGCTTAAATAGTTTAAATATTAGTAGAAACAAATACCCATGAACAACAGTTACAAGAGATTACAAGAAGAAAGCAGACCATCTGACGATAGTAAATGCAAGAACGTCGAGGATGATCGCAAATACTACTATAAGATTGACCAACAGACATATCTGACTGATGGAGTAAATGAGAATACCAATAATCATATGAAAAAGATCCATGTGGATACTCTTATGAATAAACCTGATAAGCGATCTGATACTAGCAGTTTGATTGATGGATTTTCACCTTTAACTAAAGCTTTACAAGGCGATCGTAATTCCCTTCTTAAATCACCTTATAATGGCTTAGAATTATATAACGAGTATTTTAATTTTTCGGATACTGACAATGGCAGAAGATTGGGTGATCCATACTACAGACAGTCAAACGAGGCTTTTAACTACCAGCAGCTTGATAGCTGTAAATTTGCAGTACAGAGACAGTTTTATGGTACTTTTGAATCATACTACGGTTGTATACATTCTGAAACGGAGTGTAAGTCACTCATTGAAAAAGCTAAAAAGGGCGAAATCTTGACTGTAAAAAAGCGATTAAACCAGAGGGAAAAAACACTGATCAGACCAGGATCAGTGTTTGTATATACAGAAGAGGAGTCTAATGTTAAGAGATGGACGGATAAGAAGGAATGGTCACCGAGTCGAGTTCAAGGATGCTTTCTTGTATATAAAGAGCTACATGGACAATTAATGAAGAAAACGTATGCAAGTAGTCAAAATGATGGAATTTATCACGTTGTAGCATATACCCTTATGAGTTGGGATATCCAAGGAACATGCTGTGAATATTTCAGAGTTCAATTAGGAAATAGTCAAAGACCTATATGTAATGCTAAGGATACTAAGAGAAATGATCTGGAAAACAATTACAGTCACTATCCATCTAACAGAAGGGACACTACCCAAAAACCAGGGAATAGCCATTTTAGAATGGGTAACTGGAATGGAGACCACAATAATATTGAGATTGTATCAGATGATGACTATCAAACAACAACTTTTAATGAGAGAAATAGTGCAGTAACATCCTTCAGTGAAACGGGTGATGTGGACATTCCTGATACTGTTGTTTCTTGTAGTGAGAGAAATGATGGATTCCCAAGAAGTATTCTTGATGTAATTTCTTGCAATGAGAAGAACTGTGGAGGTGTATTGGGTGAAAATGAGGTAATAAAAGAGTAAAATTTTGACATATCTTAGTTTAAGGTTAAAATAGGCTTACAGTTTAGTCACTACTTCATTTTAAAGAATTTGTTAGGCGGATCACTAACTATATTGGTAAAGTAGCATGTAATTCTTTATCCACATTGAAATGTCTTGGCAATGCAGTTCATTTTGTAATTCCAAACTAGACTGTCAAACCTTTCAACAGAATTTCTGATACTTAAGATCATTACAGCAATAGCTTAATTTTTATTCTCAATATTAGTCTTAGCAAGCAATAAATGCATAGCTTAAATAGATTTGCTCCCAAGACAATATTCTGTATTTATCAACTCTTGTTTATGCAGACATTGTCTATTACTTCAATTTTAGTTTTAATTACAATTTTAATTGTGTTTCCCACTTAATTGTATTTACTTGTTTTGTCCTATTTATTTTGTTTTGAAAATTTTTAAATTTCAAATTTTCACCCTACCCAAGCTAGACATGCAAATCTTTGTAAAGACACTTACAGGAAAAGTAATAACACTCGAGGTTGAGCCATCGGACACCATTGACAGCATAAAGGCTAAGATACAGGATAAAGAGGGCATTCCACCGGATCAGCAACGTCTCATATTTGCAGGAAAACAATTGGAAGACGGTCGTACACTTTCTGACTACAACATCCAGAAGGAGTCTACTCTCCATCTTGTTTTGAGACTGAGAGGAGGAAAGAAAAAGAAAAAGAAGGAGTACACAACACCCAAGAAAGTCTAGTCCCAAAGGAAAGAGCTAAGCTTGCATTTTTGAAAAACTTTGTTATAGGAAAAGATGGTAGTGTCAAAGTAGTAGGTGAATACTGCAAGAAATGTGGACCTGGCTTTTTCTTAGATGAGGACAAAGAGTGCAGAAAATGCAAGAGTGCAGAGAGACTTGCAGTGCTACTTTCTCATCAATAAAGTAGTTCTTTATGTCTATACTATTTATTTAAAATT
>NW_006889845.1:67758-73899 GCF_000231115.1 Vittaforma corneae ATCC 50505 | reverse complement strand
GGGGATGTTTCTAAAATAGAAAAATTTTACCGCAATGGTTAGAACAAAGTTCAATGGTATTCCAGTTGAAATACCATATGAGCCATATCCACCACAGCTTGTGACAATATCGAAGCTCATAGAATGCTTCCAAACGAATACTAACGCTTTAATTGAAAGCCCAACAGGAACTGGAAAATCACTATCTATTCTTTGTAGTGTACTAGCCTTTTATGAGCAGGAAAAAAGAAGATTTAATGAGCAGAACAAGCCGTTTAAAATATTTATTTGCAGCCGAACACACAAACAAATAGATCAGTTGATAGATCAACTTAGGAAGACAATCTATAGACCAAGGATAACAGTCTTAGGGTCTAAGAACCAGTACTGCATAAATTCAACTTTGTCGAAGGTTGAAGACAAGAATACAGCCTGTGCAGAATTAATCAAGAAAAAAGCATGTGTGTATTTCAATGGAAAGGATAGACTAATCAAAAGAATTGGGGAAAAAATATTTGATATTGAAGAGTTGAAAAGGGAAGGCAAAAAGTGTGCAGGATGCCCATACTTTACAGCCAGGGAACTGCAGGAGGATGCAGATATAATTTTTGCACCATACAACTATTTGATAGACACAAGTGTCAGAGAATCTTCAGAAATAAAGCTAGATAATGCAATCCTTATTATTGATGAAGCACATAACATAGAAGATTGCTGCAGATCTGCAGGATCAGTTGAAATAACGTCTAAATTAATAGAAATAGTCATAAACGAATTAATAGGAGCAATAAAGAGAAGTGCATTGCTTGGAGAAGTGAGAGGAGAATTCTTGAGTTTAATGGACATCTTTAGAAAACTAAAAGACCACTCCCAGACAAACGAGTTTGATGTAAAAGGAAAGGAAAATCAAATGAAAATAAGAAAAGGCAAGGAGGTAATAGAAGAGCTAGACAAAATGGGGGTGGGAAAGGAGGCTTTTCTGTCTTATAAAAACTCATTGCAGGCAATAATGAAAAATGAAGATGCAAAGAGTCTTTTAAGCTTAAATACATCCAGATTCTTACAGGAAATGGAAAGAATACTTGGAATGGTACTTTTTACAGGAAGCGAGGCATACGCCTATTGTTTTACTAAGTACAAGGATGAGGGCTATTCATATAATCTTTGGTTACTTGACCCTTCTGTAATGTTCCTCCCACTAGTTTCTAAAATAAAATCTATTTCTCTTCTTTCAGGCACACTCACTCCATTTTCCTCGTTTTGTAGTGAATTGAAATTTCAGTTCCAGCATAAACTGGTTGCACCACACATCATTCGAACTGAACAGGTATTCGTGGCTAGTATAAGAAAAGGCCATTTAAAGCAGGATCTATGTGGTACCTACAGTACGGCAGAGACAGTGGCGTATCTAGACCAGGTATCTAAGATAGTAGTTGATATTGCCTTGCATGTTAAGAATGAAGGAGGTACTTTGGTATTTGTGCCTAGCTATTCTTTCTTAAATAAACTAGCTGGCCGTATTTCAGGTGCCATTGTGGAACCAAAAGATGGCGGGATGGTTGAGTTTGAAAAAGCAATAGAGGCATATAAACAAAGGATACAGAAGAAGGCGACATCTATATTCATATGCGTATATAGAGGAAAAGCATCTGAGGGTGTTGATTTTAGAGATGAATATTCCAGGGCTGTGGTAGCCATAGGAATACCTTATCCCTCCATAAGGGATCCTCAGATCGGACTGAAGAAGGAATATAACGACAAGACGAGTGGATATAATGGAAGACTATGGTACGAGGCACAGGCATTCAGGGCACTGAACCAGGCACTGGGTAGATCGATTCGACACTCTAATGACTGGGGATCAGTGTTTCTGATCGATAGCAGATATGGTGAGAAAAGATATCAAAGTGGGCTACCTTCCTGGATAGTATCAAATATTAAAATATTTGAAACGTACAGTCAAAGTGTTGAATCATTTAAAAGTTTTATAAAATCGAATACCCAAGAAGAAAAGGAAAATATTAAATAAAATGGTAGATTTCAATGGAATATGTCAACATGCAAAGCAGCCTTTTATTTGATATATTTCCTATTTATCATAAAGTCCCAGCTTGTATTATTTTAATTTTTATTAAACTACTTTCTAGAACTTTTTTCTTTCATCTCTAGAATTTTCTAGAATTTTTTTTGCATAAAAATTTGCCACACCGTCATACCATGGCAAGCAAGAGCGAAGTTGAGAACATTGCTGAAAATTTGTCAAATATAGATGTCACTCCAGTAAAGGAGAATGTGGAAACATATGACTTTGAGGCAGAGGTGCCACAGGTTATGTCGCTCATAATCAACAGTGTATATTCCTCAAAGGAAATGTTCCTGAGAGAGCTCATTTCAAATGCTTCTGATGCTATTTCAAAGGTTAAAACCATGAAGACAGATCTTGATTCCAAGGGATATGCTACTTGCCCAATAGGTGCATATAAGATCCAGATTATTCCTAATAAGAACAATAATACATTGGTCATCAAGGATAATGGTGTTGGTATGACCAAGAATGATCTAATTGCCTTTTTGGGATCTATTGCATCTTCAGGTACTAAGAAATTTAAAGAAATTCTTAATTCTCAGAATCAAAAGTCTGATCTTGAGACATTGATAGGGCAATTTGGACTTGGATTCTACTCTGCATTTTTGGTTGCTGACAAGGTTGATGTTATTACTAAGAATCCAATGGATGATGGGTATTTGTGGACATCAACTGGAGGGAATTCCTATTCAATTTGCAAGTATGATACTGGCGATCTGGAGCATGGCACATCTGTCATTTTGACATTAAAGGAAGGAGAGAAGGAGTATCTTGAATCTACCAGACTGATTAATTTAATCAAGAAACATAGTCTTTATATTAGATATCCCATTGCAGTCTTTGTTGAAAAGGAAGAAGAAGAAAAGGACGAGGAAGAGGCAAAGGATACAGTAGAGGAAGTCAAGGAGGATGCAGAGCCTAAAATAGAATCAGAAGCACCACCCAAGAAGATTAAGAAAGTTGTTGAGGAGCAAATAGTCAATAATGATGTACCAATTTGGACTAAGAAAGTCGAAGAAATACCTGAGGAAGAACTAAATAAGTTTTATAGGACTATTTCAAATGACTATGATGACTATGCGGCAGTGCAGTCTTGGCATTTTGAAGGTGTTATTGATTTGAAAATAATCCTTTTCATCCCAAAGAGAGCAAGGTTTAATTTCTTTGAACAGAACAATGAGAAGAATAAGAACATTAAGGTCTTCAATTCCAATGTATTTGTTACTGATGATCTTCCAAAGGAGGTTGTTCCTGACTGGATGAATATGGTTGTAGGCACTGTGTCCTCTCCTGACTTTCCTATGAATATCTCTAGGGAATTCCTTCAGGGCAAGGCAGTTATGAATATGCTGAAAACTAAGCTTCCCAAATGCATCTCAGAGATGATTAAAAAATTGGAAAAGGATGAGGAAAAGTACAACGCATTTTACAAGGAGTTTGCGTCTAATATCAAATTAGCGATTAAACAGTACACTGACACTCAGCAAGAAACATTTGCCAAGTTCCTTAGATATCCCACCAATCAGGATAATGAGAAATTGATCAGTTTCGATGAATATCTCAGCAAGGTTTCTGAGGGTCAGAAACAGATACTCTTCCTCACAGGTCTTACCAAGAAGGATGTTGAAACATCCTTGTGTCTTGAAGGATTTAAGGACAGGCTTGTTCTGCTTATGCCAGAAGCCGTGGATGAGATTATGCTTCAGGGTCTTAAGAAGTATAAAGGACTTGATCTTCAGAACATCAGCATTGAGGGTGTAGATTCAATTACACCAATTGATGAAGAGACCAAGAAGGAATACGAGCCATTCACTGAAAAGATCAAAGATCTTATTAAGGAAAAGGTTGAGAGGGTTGAAATTTCAAATAGATTTGTTGGTGTCCCTGCGTCTATTTTGACTACAAAATATGGAAATTCAAGTACAATGGAAAATATCATCAAAGCTCAGCCTGGATTTGAGAACAATCCAATGCTAATGATGATGCTTAAGTCCAAGAAAATATTTGAAATCAACATCGATTCACCAGTTATTAAGCAATTGAAGAGGATTTTCGATGAGGATAAGATGGAGCAGTTCTCAACCTATGTGAACTTCCTTTACAATGCAGCACTTGTGGGAAGTGGATTTACACTTGAGGAGAAGTCAACCTTTATTAAGGATTTGTACTCTATTCTATCTGAGGCAGTATCAAGCAAGTAAGTAAATTTTTATCAAAAAACCTTGTTTAATTTAAAGAGTGCAGGCAAGACACAATGTTAATTGAAAATAAAAATATACTTTAGTCTTATAAAGTTTGACATAATGATTGTTATTTACGTTGTTATAGAAAAAAGATTCTGATAAGATTGTAGGTCTTACCAGAATCTTTATAAAAAGCCATCAACAACCACCTTAATAAATCATATTTATATCATTAATACTCACAAATTGAACTGTCTGTCTATTTGCTATTGCTAGTATAAGCTCTCACTCTCTGGTGTAAGCTTTAAAATGTCTTTTCCAATCAATACTCCGATATAACACTTAAACCCACCATCTTTACAGTCCACAGTTATCTTTGTCTTCTTCTTTACATCAAATAGAAGGTAATCATTGTCTGACTGTAGAACTATTTTCATTTCTTTGTATATTTTAGTGCATTGCACTTCGATCCACAGTTCGACAGGAAAGTCCTGGAGTGAGGAGTTCCCTTTCTGATGTACTGTGAGTGTGCATTCCCTTATATTTGCATACTGTGGGTGCTTTATAAACACTTTCAATATTTCTTTTATAAATGCAATAATGGAGTTAAAGTCCACTTCTTCAAAGTTAATGCAATGGATTTTGAGCATTCTTTCAAATTTCATCCTGTCAAATTTGAACTTGTATGGAATTAAAAGGATATTTTTGACATCATCGTTTATAAAATTTAAAAAATAGTCTTTTAAGAATTTACCAACGCTTGACACTGTTCTTATTGTCTTGAGACCGTTAGAAACCCCCTCAAAAATATCAGCTTTTGCACCACAACATTCTTCTAATAGTTTAAGTATGTTGAAAAGCTCCTCCGACTTACTTATTCCCGGCCTTTTCATAATCAACTGAAGTGCTAGCATGTCTTTTCTGATTTTATCACTCAGTTTAATGCTTTTAATTTTACTAACTTCATGTAATATTAAAAGATCACAAAGATACTCGACTTTGTAATTGGCTCGCTGCTCAGAAGATGAGAATACAAACAAATCATCTACCGTGCTTCTTTTAGCACTTTCACAATCATCACTTGAGTGTACGCCCTTATGTCTTTTGGACGCTTGCATGATCTAGCGTGCTAATTGGAGCACAGAGTGCATCTTTACTTTCATCAAACATCTTTTTTAGGAATAGCTTGCTGTTCCGTCCAACAATCTTTTTGAGAATGCTCATCACACTCCTGTTCTCAAAGTATTTAAAAATAATCTCTTTGAAGAACGACACAACACCTAAAATATCAGTAAAGTAGATGTTTGAGAGAACCTGGACAAGGTACTTGTTCATTTTTACGTTCTGTTCTCGAGTTGAGAGTACCAACCAGAAAAGATCAGACGTTTCTTTTTTGATACGAAAATTTTTTGAAATTTTACTCAAAAGTTTCATGCACTTAATTCTAAGATCAAGAGAATCATCATTTAGCATGTCAACGACAAACTTAAATACTTCAGAAGCGGTATCTTTTCTAATCAAACACTCAAACAACGACACCAATTCTGTTCTAATTTCTAATGATTCATCCTCAGCAGCATAAATGAATGTACCCTCCTTTTCTTTATCAAACATCCTTAAAACATAGGAGCTGTCAATATCTGAAAATTTCTTTAAAATTCTACAAAAAAGTGATCTAACCTTAACGGAAGTATCATTAATTAAATGCAGGAGAGATGGCAACAAAGCATTCTGCGCTGCTTCATCAAGTGCGATTTGGTTCAAGGCCTCCAGAACAGCAATTCTAACTTCAGACGTCCTATCAAAAATGTACTGTTTGAGAACTGTGATATCCTTGCATTTTGCAAGCATCAATGCGCGTATAGTAGCACTTGGATCATCGACTGAGAAGTA
>NW_006889845.1:65552-66640 GCF_000231115.1 Vittaforma corneae ATCC 50505 | reverse complement strand
TAGGTTTATTAAGCGAAATGTCAAAATTATAGATTAAACAAGCAGGCTACACAACAGTAACGTAGTATCTAACATTGATTTGACACATTATTTTAATATGCTTTGAGCCAAAACAATGTACCAACATGAATGTGTAGCATACATCATACGTTATACAATTTAATGATTTACACTCGTTCATTAATTTCGATATTTACTCTACAGCAGGGACACCTCTTCGAATGCCCAATGAGCCATCTGTCTATACATGAGGGGTGGAAATAGTGTTTACAGTCAAGTATTCTGACATCGTCATCAGGAATAAACTCTTCAAAGCATATACTGCATTGAGGCATGGGCTTTTCCTCTAGATCCTTGAATTTCTTAACATTTGATGACACAATATTAAAGTCAGTATAGACTGGATCCATCTTTGACAGCTTAAAGATAATTCGTCTACAAGCCCTGTAGAGTATGTAAACTGCCACTGCAAAGAGAGTAGGGTGTATTACGGCACTGAAGTTTGTACCCACGTCTTTTGTGCTTATTGAAATATTTAAGGGATTTACGTTGAACACATTCTTTACAAATACATAGAACTGTATTTCTAAGACTATTTTTAGTATTTTTGGATTAAAGAATATGTCCTCATACTCTATGATTGGATTAATTGAATGTTCTTTGGCACAAAATATATAAAAAATTGAGGGGTCTGGCTCTATCTTTTGACTATTCTCAACGAACATTATTTTTATAGTATTTTCCTTCTTGTTTTCACCCTCTTCTTTATTCAATGCACTCACAGCTTTTCTGTTTGAAAACTCAGGACCTGTGAAGTAAGTACGTGCTCTGGGCTTTATAATATCATCACAGTTGATGTTGACCTGTACGTTGCTTTGTAGTTCAAATAATGCTGGCAAATATAGTCTTTTGATAAAATATAGCATGGGCCTCCTTTTTGTTTAATCCAAAAACATTAATTTAAAAACATTACCAGAGTATTGAATATGGGAAAAATTTAACAGTATAATGAAAGGCCGATTTGCATCTTACATGTTTACGGATACTTCCCTCATTAAACTTTTACTTAAAATTTTAAAAATTTAGCA
>NW_006889845.1:0-65115 GCF_000231115.1 Vittaforma corneae ATCC 50505 | reverse complement strand
AATGATTTTGACTATTTTTATTCTTTTGATACTGATGATGTCGATAATGACAGGCGTATTTGCAAGTATTCAGGCTTTTTTTGGAGGTATTTTATGTGTTAGCATACTATTCCTAGCATTATCCTCTTTGATATTGCAGTTTAGCATTTTAACAGTTGAAACAGGACGTGAAAAAAAGGGAGATGTGGCAAAGCAGGATGAAGCTATGCTGTACAAGCCTGATGAAGAAAGAGGCCCAACAGCCCAGACGATGCCAATAAAAATAAATCCAACCTACACGACAAGCAAATGACATGGAAGAAATGAAATAGATAAGCTTATTCATTTAGCTAAAATTTTTAACAATTTTTATTAAAAATTTGATCCAAAGCCATAGCCCGTGCTAAGAAACAAACTTCAGTGGAGCTTTATGACCTTGAATAAAAAGCTTGTTTATTCATTAAATATATATTTTAAAGGCATCAATGCATGCCTTAATAACATAAGCGATTTTATTAAGCTATCGAACACCATGCCTGCATAATTAATAAGTGAACTATCACCATTGCCCTTATTCTTGCCAAAATGTAAATAGTTTGACTTCAGCATAGTCTGCCCCATGGATACCCACACGTGGCTTGAAAAAAGAGGAAGTTTGAGAATTCTCAAAAACCATTCTAACCAAAGTTCAAAACTAAAGAAAAAGCAGTCCATCATCAACAAATTAAAATGTCTCCACACAGAAAATTTCATTTCCCTGCTTGAAGAACTTGAAAATGAAAATTTTAATAAGTTCCACACTGAGATTGTAAACAATCTACTTTCAAACCCAATAATCGCCTCTCCTCCTTCAAAGAGTACGCCTGCCGTGCTGCAGTCTACCTTTGACTACATCCATAAAATCGTGGAGGTCGTCTATCTCTTTTCCTTTGACTCATCGCTCATGGGCTATCTCGTCTCGTCTCTGAAAAAAGGGCACTCAAACAACTGGACTTTCTGCTGCATTCTCCTGGAGATCTTTATTCTCAATACAAAGCAAAAGAAAATGCCAAATACAACACTAGAAACAGTTGCACAAACTCTGCTAAAGACTTTGAAGGGCCAACGGCTATCCTTTATCCTGTACTCCCTTAAATTCTTTGATATCGACAAGTCAGTGTTTGTTCCTAATATTGAAGATGAAATAAAAACGATAAACGAAGATAACTTTGAAATTTTGAAAGAAATCGCTGGCATTTTAAAGATCAATGAGGATCTAAAGATTCCCAACAGCTATATAGAAATTGTAAAGCCAGTACCGGGAGAATTTAGTTTCTATGAAGACTCAAAAGTTCCCAGTGAGTTTGTATTTCCGCCGTTTAGCATGTCCATGATAAAGAATATTGAGAAGAAAAAGCTGGAGCCTTACATGCTTGATTACATAGGTCAAAACATCTGCAGTCACCCGGAGCTCATTACAAAGATTATAAATAAAAAGAAATACGTTGAATTTATTCCTAGTCTAGCTAGGATATTGTCGAAAGCTATTAAAAACAGCAAAAGCTACTGTGGCTCAATACTTTCATGCCAGAACACAGACAAAGACTTGATTCTCATCGCAGAATGCTATAAGTTTGGATTGTTCACGTCCCAGGAAATATTTAATTTGATCAACCAACTGATTGATAAGCATTTAATTTCCAAGCTGTGCGTAATATTAGAACAGCTGGGGAGGTACATTCTATATAAAAAGGAGACAAATAGACTTTCTATTGAAATGATTGAGAAAGTCAAGAATAGTCCGTTGGATAACGTCAGCAAAATTCAATTCTCGCAGTGTATTTCGATGATCCTAAACCCAGAGTTCTGCAAGATTAACATTCTTGATTTTCTTAGATGGTTTTTTAATTCAACGGACTATGAAACAAATGCACTATTTGCAAAAATGAAAAAATCTCCAAGGTTTCTACTTTTAGTTCTATCACAGCCATCGATTTTTGAGAATGAGGAGAACTTCAAGAAGTTTTTTAACGAAGTTAAAGACATTGTGTTCACCTTGGATACAAGCATACCTCTAGCTAAAACTATGAAAAACATGATAGAAGAAGAGAATACAAGTTCCTTTTTGATAGGATTTTATCTTTTTTCAATTCCAAGGATATATGAAAAGCACAAGACACTTGCTTTAGACTATGCACAGGCCATTTCATTTCTTGCAAGAAAGCAAAGCCAGCAGACTCAGGTCATTAATACTTTGCTGAAAGAGAAGGTTGGTGAGAGACTGAAGTACAGAATTATCTTGCTTTTGCTGGACAGCTTTGATCCTGAGATACACGAAAAGTACATTGAGATACTCAATAAGCGCCAGAAAGGGGATGCAGAATTTAGAGCAATGCTGTTTAACTTCTGCGAGAAGCACCATTACGCCTGTGAGGTCGACGAGTCTGATTCTTTTGAAAGAGAGATGTGCTTGATGGAAGAATCCGATTGAAACTGGACATCCAAGTAGTGTTTTTACATAATAAACTGTGCAAATGTCTTTTCTTAGTTTAGTATTATTAGTCGAGCAATATCACTTTCTTGAACGCTAATTAAACTGTAAAGTCACTGCAAATAATGTTAAATGAAATATTTGTGTGAAGGAGTATGCTTGTAATTGCCAACTCTTTGGGCCCCTCGATGCTCTAATTCCTGTCAGCAACAGCATGAGTGTACGCAATGCAATTATAAGCACCGGAACTGCTTCTTGTTCCATATTAAAAACAAAGTAGACCCTTTCGATTCAAGAGGATAAATCAGATCAATATTTTTGATTAGCTACATTTTGACAGCAATCATATAGTGAAAACGAACAGCTACAGCCATCTTCTTTACAGTTTTATTAGCTAGCTGTGTTTTTAGTTCATGGAGATATTCAAGATTTCAGCAAGCAGAAAGTTGCTGGAAATTGAACAGATATTGCAAAATAAATATATTATTTGTTTAAACATAAATCCAATTTCATTTGCATTTTAATTTTATGCTTTGTTCATCAAAAGATTTTTTGATCCCAATGAAGAAGCACTATTGGAAGAATCTTTTCCTTTCTCAATTGAATCCGAATACTGCCATAGAGGTATTTAAAGCATCTATGAACAAGTTAGAGGATGTGAAATTTCTTAATGAGATTATCTTCATACTCAGAAAAGAAGACTTAGATGAGTTTCTAATGCTCTTGAAAAGAACCACATACAATATGGAAGAAACAACAGTTCTGTCACTTATTTTGAAGTATCCAATGAGAAAATCAACGTACAAACTTTTCAAAAGTCTGAATCTAAGAAAAGTTTGTCTTTTCAATGGCAATATTCCCAACCTAAGCGCCCTCAGCTACAATGGAGAGGAGTTTCTGCTGAACTATTGCTTTATAAGAGAAATGTTAGACGATTATTCTACTTTCGAATTATTCAGTGGTGTGGATATAAGTTCTTTTCAACCTAAGATTCGTTTTAAACTAAACGATCTTGACGATTCCAACGTAGCTGAGAAAGAATATTCAGACAACAAGTATTTTCATGTACTAAAAGAAACGATATTCAGATTAGTAGAAAATGAGAAGATGGCAATCAATTTAAAAGAAAACCCAGGTGCTAATACATTTACCATAGAAAACTTGAGGAAGCAGCTAAAGGAACCCTTGCTAGTTGCCATTTTGGATTGCAATGGAAGAGTTAATGCACGCGAGTATTCTTTTGACGATCTTCTCCTTGTTGATTCCAATCAGATCTATAACATTTCAGAGAAGGACAAGATTCTTCTAAGTCTTTGTCAAACCAATGCGGACCATTCATCAATCTGTAAGTACTGCTTCAAAAAGTGTCGGGGGACGTCGTCCAAACCCTCCTATCTTGGCGATACCTCTCAACTTAGTGATCCAATGCCAGGACATCGTATCCAAGATGGAGACATCCATGGCGTATTTGAAGAGGCCATTCTGGAAAATGATATCCCTGTGGTTTATACCATTCTTTTACACTTTCCTTCTCTTAGACTTTCTAAATATTTGAAAATACTCTTGAAACTATACATTTCAGAAAGCATAAAGCTATTCAAGAAAAAGAATGAAAACAAGAACGAATTTAAGCTTATCGAGCTGTGTATAAGCGCCTTTAGCTTATTTGAGATGGAGGGCGAGAATGAATCGGTCACAATATCCTTTTTTAAAGCCTCAGAGTCATATCCTTACAGTGCTATCAAAGCACTTCCTTGTTTTATGAAGACCAAAAAGTTGTACTTTGCGGGGTTTATAACACTTTTACAGTCATACAGGAATTCATCAATGTTTGTGAAATTAGTCTATAAAAATATCATTCAAAGATTTAACACTGAGTTTAATTTAGTCATGGACATGGTACTTGAATATTACATTCTGAAAGAGGCCAATAGCAGCATCAATGACATCTCCAATACTACTCTGATGGACAGAGAGTTCTTGCACAGTCGACTGTCTTTAATTGCTGATATGTTTTCACTTTCTGCTGAATCGTTTGTTTCTAGAAACATCTATCATATTTTTAATATTTTATATCCCTCACCAAATTTCACCCATAGCTTCATAGAAAATAATATAAAGTATGTAGTAGTTCAAAGAATTATGAACCAATCCTATACAGAGCAGGTGGATGATGTTGATATTCTTGTTGGGCTTATGTTCCAGGACTACTTTTCCAATCTCAACCAGTTCTTTAAACCTTCGATTTCCTTGTTTGTAAAGAAGAATCTTAGCCATATCTTGTTTAAAGTAAAGAGTGCATATACTCAAGGAACATACAATAAGAAAACGTGTATCTATAAGATAATGAAGTTTGTGTTGGAGCAGATCAATCTCAATTTGTATTTTAGCTATGTTTGGCCATATGTGGAGTTTTTTCTAAATAATGAGTTTGTGTATGTGCAGAGTATTTCCTAGAGTGGTTAAGGACCTTCCAAGACTCTAAGCTTATGAGCCCATATCTTATTGATCCATTCGAGAAGATAGAGGACATTCCGTACATTCCTAATTTAGAAGTGAAGATCTATGAGATGCTAGCTAGATACTTTTCAGACGAAAAGAGGCCCTTTAGGTACAATGTCTGTCCATTTGACACTACTCAAAAAGATGGTGCTAATAACAGCCAAATAAATGAACAAGGAAATAAAAATAAGCACTGCAAAAATTCCAATGCTAATCATGACCAATTGACAACTATTAATATAAATACTGGATTAAATAACGGCTTATTAGCTTTATATAATAGCATAAAGGATCACACTCCTCAGTATACTACACCAAAGGAACAAGTTAGTCAGTCTCTTTTCATTAGTGATCACGTTTTTATTGAAAAATTTTTGTTTTTCTATGAAAAGAGTAAAATTTTTCGTAATTTGGTTCATTCACTTAAGCCTTCCAGTCTGCCCATTCACACAAAGGCCTTGTTTGGTGACATCAAATATAGTTATACTAATTATGACACAATCAAACAAAATTCAGCCATTAGCTTTTCCGATGTCTCTGATATTTCCAAGAGCATTCTTGAAAAATTTCTTTTGAAAATCAACTATGAAAGACAAGACCTTTTCGCCTTTACCATCCAGGAATTTCTAAAGTCAATCAAAGGAGGTTTTGACCCAGAAACTGAGAACTTCATTCAGCAGTTCAGACACACCAAGTTTGAATATAAATTTACATTAAAGCCAGCGAAGGAGATGGATCTGTCATCTTACAGGTCCTTTTTGGAGTCCGTCTTTTCTATTTTATACTCCAAAACCAAGAAGTTCCAATTTATGAAATACCTTGTACTCTTTGATGACTGTACTTTAGAGTTCTCATGCTTGTGTCTTATAAAAATAGTACTGCACGGCACTTGCGACATTAATGATGACATTGCTGATAAAAACGATATCTGCGATCTCTTCAATGACATTGATACATCAAATCCTGATATTCTCAGATTCCTTTTGGAAATCAATACATTTATTGGCAAGCCAGTTGTCAGTAGAAAGTCCTATTTAGACTATGCTCTAAAGGCCAGAGATTACTACAGTTTAATATACTGCCTGGAAGATAAAGAGACTGATATCGAGCTGCTCCAAATAGCATATTACATGATCAATGATACTGTCAGAGTGAAGGGGTTTAATACAAATGCACCACTGTACACATCATCTCAATTTACAGGTGTTCAGAATAGTGAATATTCAACATTGAACCTTTTCTTTGATCTTATTTTGGGCAAAAATTATAAAGCAGCTCAGCAGTGTTTAGAAGATTTATCTGCTAATACTAATATAACCCATAGTACACCCAATAGTGTTAGAAGCTTTGATAAGCTACTAACTAATTTTGGGTCATTTTCAATATCTCCTAGGGATGTCTTTATTTCTAAGATTCTAAGAGAGATCCTTGAGTGCAATGAATCTGAAGAGGTGGAGAATATACTGCTAGGAAAGGATCCTGATATAGTCATTCACATACTTAAGGATCTTGAACTATTAATAAACATGAGCAAGATTGGCGATAGCCTTACTAATAGTAGCTTTAGCGGCATTAAGCTTTGTAATGAAGATTCACACAGTGGTAATATGAGTGCTAATGGCAATGGTAATAATAGTACTATAGTGGATACGGTAAGATTGATTGAGAAAAGGAGAAAGATTAGTAAAAATCCGGATTTATTGCTGAAAGTGCATAAATACTTAGAGTCTAAAATACACTGCAAGGAATTTTCAAGATCAGTGGATTTGGAATTGATAAAGTATCTTATGAAAAAGAAAGAATTCCAAAAGGCAGAAGAAGAAATCGCCAGAATAGTATTAAAAAAGGAATATTCTGTTTTATATGATCACTCTCTTATTAAAATAGAACAGAAGCATCAAAACGAAGCCAAGGAGCTGCTAAGAAGAATGAGACTGCAGTGTCCCGAGGATTCTATTGATTATTTCAAAGCTACGGTTAAGCTGTGTGAAATAGGACAGAGTAAGGGGATGTTTGAAGAAGGAATATCCGACCTAGAAAGAATACTAAATGACAAAATCAATGGCTGTGACAATAATGATAGCAATGGGATTGATGCTGTGAATGATATATCGAAAATTAATGGAAATACCAACGGTAATATTACTTTTATTAATACTGCAATTGCTAATGGTATTGCTCCCAATAATTCTGCTAACAAAAAGAAACGTGGGAATGCATCAATCATTAATCTAGCATATGACAAACTGAAAGCAGACAATACAAATATCAGAAATAATGCTAGTATTAACATGCAAAATTTAAGTGAATACTTGGGACATATCCAAAGATTATACTTTCTTACTGCTAAATACTTTGAAAAACATGATGCTCTTGTCTCCATAAAGTACTATTTCAAGTCCTTTACTTCAAATCACGAGGCCATTCCTAGGTTCTTCCACTTAATAGCCAACATTCCCAGAACTCATATGAAAATAGTGGGAGAGATGATTGAGACCATAAAGAAAGAATATTTGTCTAACCTCATTCCATTTTATAACCAAATTAGCACCAAGCTATCCTTGGAAACCGATACTGTTAAATTCTACAAGGAAATAGTATCCACCATGCTGGAAAAGTATCCTTATCAGACCCACTGGAACACTCTATTTTTGTTTAACTCAAAGAAGACTGAGGTAAGTAAAGTATTGGTGGAGATTATTGAGAATCTCAGCCTTGAAAGGAGGAAGCTGTTCATGGATATAAAGAACTGTTCTGAGAAGTTTGCGAGTATAGCCAGGCATAATGGAACAAAGCTATGTATGGAAAAGTTTCCGGATATCAGGAGTCTGTTTCCAGCCAAGATTAACGTTCCAGGGCAGTTAACTGAAATCAACAACATTAAGAACGATATTGTAGTGTTTAGATCCCTACAAATGCCCAAAAAGATAACTTTAGTGGGGGAGGATGGAAGAGAGTATCCAATGATAGTCAAGTTTAAAGACGATCTAAGGAAAGACAGTAGATTTATGGATCTAGACAATCTTCTAAACAAGCTATTTATAAGCGATGAATATTACATTAGAAAGTATAATGTTATTCCCTTTAACCACGAGTCAGGTATTATTGAGTTTGTTCCCAATCTTTACAATTTGAAAGAGATAGTTCATACCTACCATGAAATCACTCATGAAACAGTGCAGAAATTCCTAAGAACGAAAATGATAGGCACCAACAACATGGCATCACTAATGGAGAGGTTTAAGCCAGTCTATAACAGATATCTCAAAGAGACATATACTGATCCGTACCAGTTTTACAGATGTAGGGAAAGTTATATCAGAACGTATGCCATAATGAATATTGTAGGATGGTTTATGGGACTAGGAGACAGACATAGCGAAAATATACATTTTGACAGGATGACGGGGGATACGGTTCATGTTGATCTGAACTGTATTTTTGATAAGGCTAAAAGTCTAGAAATACCCGAGAAAGTGCCTTTCAGATTGACCCAGAATATAATAGATGGATTTGGGGTGTTGAAGTTAGAAGGAACATATAAGCATACATTAAAGTATACGCTTGAAGTACTGAGAAATAACAGGGATGTAATACAGGCCAATCTGCTCTCTTTTGTATTTGACCCTTTATTTGAATGGGCTAGGAGAAAGACAGAGCCGGTTAAGATTATTGACGGAATGAATAAGAAATTAGATTTTGAGGATGTTGATTTTAAGGTAGAAGAGCTGATAGGAGAAGCCACAGACATAAACAACTTAGGATCAATGTACATAGGATGGATGGCATTTATATAAATAGGTATTTAATATAAGCAAAGCTTAAGAAGAGTGTTTGTGAGCTACTTCAGCAGTGAGTGCAGCTTGATAGGGTTTAAAGGGATATTTTTAGTGTGTTTCTCTTTTAACAAGCATCAAAGGTAATGTAAGTCTTGTGCTATCAGACGGGAACATTTTGCATGCTAAATGAAAACAGAACGACGTAAACTCGTTAATAATCATGGCATTCCCACCACCTGCACACTTGTTAGTGAGCAAAGCAACTCAAGATTTGGCATAAAACACTCTACTCCTTTACTATCTCTCTTATCTTTTCGCACACTTTTTTCTGGACTTCCTCCGGACTTAAAATCTGAGATCCTGGCTCTCTCACGAGCGACTTTGAAATTGCGATTCCCAAATCAAGGTCATAGTCATCTCCATCTCGTCTTTTGATGCTCTTAAGACCGTCATTTTCGAATTCAAATGACATTTTAAATAGGATAAAAAACCAATGTCATACTTATCAAATCAAAAAGTACAAGCATAATCTTTATTGTTGAAGCAAGAGTCGTTCTCCTAGCTAGTGTCTCTTGTGCGCACTGGTCTTATTGAAAGAATAGCATAGGACAAGATGTATATGCTAAAAGAGGAACTGTTTACAAACTTGTACTAGCTTGCTGGAAGTCCTTTGATATTTCTTCAAAGTACTCACTGAAAATGCCCAACTTTTCATTAGCAGCTAAGGCATTAAGCCCTTGCTCATATTTTACGTGATAGTTCCTGTGGATTAGCTTTAAATATACAAGATTCTGGAATATTCTTTGCAGATTTTCTGTAAGCTCAGACATTTTCTTCTTTGCAAAAACCAGTGAGGAGATCTCTTCTATTTTTGGTTCCTTTAGATACCTTTAACAAAACTAGAATACCAACTAAATTCTCCAGAATTCCTTCTATGCATGTGTTTATGGTTTTTATGCATTCTCTTTTTTCTTGCATGTAAGGGGAGAATGCCTGCATAAAGATAAGTGTAGGCAGATGCGAAGTAGATTACAAAGACACAACATAAAGGGATACAATTAAAAGCATTTGTGGTGTTACCACAGAATAGAAGGAAGCCTGCTATTCAGGTTTGGCCTAAAAAGTAAAGCTTTATTTGTAAAATATACAGCCTGCCTAGCAACATCCATTGCTTAGCTGTCGTCTATACTGTCTTCTGTGTGGGAAAGTTGGTTGAAAATACTCTATCATCTTCCTCTACGCTTGTTCTTTTCTTTTCGGGTTGGCATGAATGTAAAATTCTAAATTCTTAAGCAGTGAACACCCCTGTGTAAGCTCTAAATACTCATTCTCAACTTTGAATATCTTATTTTCTAGTCTACTGATCTCATTCTTTAGTGCACTCCTGTCTTTTATCATTTCTTCTATCTTTTTTATTCTCTTTGAGGCCATTTGTTTCTACTGAGGGGGCTACTCCTGTTAAATATGGTAGAGAGGCACGTGGCAAGGTTTAGCTGAGCAATGGCCAGGAGAATTTGTGGAAAGCCTTCACACCATCGAACAACATCAGCAGTAGACCACTTGATCTCTTTTTGAGGATTAGCCTTTTAGTAAAAAACAATGGAAAGATGCATGCAAATATACATTATATAGTTGCTTTTATGTACAAACACAAAACTAACAGTGCTAAAAGATCAGTAGTTAAAGCTAATCATTTTTTATTTGTTTTTGTTTTCTAAGAAATTTCTAAACTCTATTGCACTAGGCAGCTGGTAGATCGAGTCTTCAAACATATAACTGAAGAATATGTCGTTATATACACTTGTGGCCTGGCCATTCGCCAGCACAAACTTGGGTTTTATTGATCTGCCCTCCATCAGGTAAACAACTAGCTCTGACACATACTTAGAAAACTCATTTTCAGGTGGATTGAAGAGGAATGGGCCGCTGTTAGGATTATCGAAGAGAGATGCAATAGTAGATCCATCACACTTAGATCCAATGTAGAAGAATATGTTAACACCAGTATCAAGGATGTACAGTCCGGCTTGGTCGATGGATCTGAGAGAGAGGGGAAGAGGTGCTACATTCTCAGTCAGAATATTCAAAAGAAGAGGATATATCATAAGATCAACAATCTTACTTTGGTAGTTAGAAAGCATGTACATGTAGTATCCTCGGAAGTCAGCGGGAGTGGATATGTCGGGTCTAAAGGGCACGCTTTTCATAAGGGAGGAGATATAAACTGGGAGATTGTAAAGGGAATCAGGCACTTTTCCATAGTTTGTCTTTATTTCTTTCCATATTTCAGTTAGTTTGTTTTCTAAATTCTCTTTACCTCCTAGCTTTTTTTTGCTTTCATAGTAGAATGATTCAAGACACATACAATGTGCAATGGAATATGCATCGCAGGTTTCATAGAAGGAAACATTGCCAATAGGGATGCAGATATTCATCACTCTTATCAGCTTATTTCCATTCTTAACGACTCTGGCCATGGCTATTTGGATGTACAGGGCTGATTTTACATCGTTGTAGAACTGAATAGTGAAGTTAATGTTATGACAGGGGTTGTAATTCGAATACGACAACAAGTCACTGCCCTTCTGATAGAAATTTCCATAGACGCCTTTCAGAACAATGCCTTCATTTGCTCTGATGCGGCACACCGCTCCGAAGTTAGTCTCTCTATTGAAATAATCCGACAGATCACAGTAGAATTTTGATGTTGAAGATGCATCGCATCCGTCATAGTTAGAGTAATGGAGAATCTGTCCCCCGGTGTACTGGGAAGGAATTTTAATGGAGCTAAGCTCAACGCTACTTCTTGTCATAATGAACAGGTTGCAGCAAATATTCTTCCTTACAAGAGACTCTGCAATATCCTTGTAGCTGCTATTCTTACATATGAGACTGGCAGACGTCTCCACTCTGCTCTCCTCAAAATTGGGTGTTGTAGAAACAAAGCTGAAGAGAGTGGCAGATCTAAACGCCTGGACACATGTCTTCAAGGCAAGAAGATAATTCATATAATTAGACCTCCTAGCTTCAAAATATCTTCCAATTTTATCAAAATTGATATTAAAAAACGAATTTTCGCCTTCCTTTTCAAGTGTAAATAGAATTCTCTCGGTAAGAATTAACGGTACATCACCATTGATAATTGTAAAAGCATGGTTATTATTTAAGATATATACGGACTCACTGTAAAACATAAGCGAAGCCTTGGTTCTCTTATCGTAGTCAATATTCTTTAGAGTCTCTTTAATGCAGTTCAATACACTGGATAGAACATTGAGGCTCATGGCCTCGGCTGAAATGTCAATCAGAAAGCAAAGAATCGGCTGATCTGGAGTGGCAACATTGAAGGAGTCTGGAGCCTCAATCTCGTACGTCTCGTTTAAGAGCTCCTCTCTTAAAAAGTAGGTTTTATTAAAGGTTGAATTAGCTAGTGGATCTGCACTGTTCTCACACGTCTTTCGCTCCTTCATCTGAAAGGGAATGGACACTTCGTTGACAGTATCGCAGAGATTGCACTTCCACTTATATCCAGGATTTATTACTTCGACGAACGGATTTAAATAAGCTTTACACTTGTCACAACGAACGAGGGAGTCTTGAATTATCGGAACGGAAAGACCTTCTTTTTGGAATTCCACGCTGACAAAAAAAGGTATTGCGGAATTTCTGAGCTTTGACTGGTCTTTTGGAATAGAATTGATAGAAGCTCTAAAATATTTGTTTTCCATTTGGGGTCAGAAAAATAGGAATACATCAAAGAAACAGAGAATTTTTAGAGTAAAAAAGTAGCTTGGAAAATTAACTGGAAAGTTTATACTTAACCAAACGATAAACTTATTGAAATTGTCCAGATCAGCTGCTATTTGACATGCTTCTGCACAGGACCTTAAAAAACTAACTAGTCTGTGGACAATTTCATTATAGCCTTGGTTTTGGATGAAAAGACACATGCATTATTTAACTATGGGGTCTTCAATGGGGATAAGTGCAGTACCTCAAATTGAAAGCACTGGTGTAAACCACAGCTAGTCAATGCTGGTCCTATCGGCTATCGTGTCCTTTAAGTAAACTGTATACGATCAAAGGGTTTCGCATCAAATATTTAATTGCCGTTACTTTACATTTGGTATGCTTTATAGATGGCGTTACAGCCAAACTTATCTTGCAATGATTATCAAAAATTTTCTTAGACCTTGCCCAAATGGCTGAAAAGGTGGCTAAGAAGACTTTGTTCATCGACCTGTGCAAGGAATTCGAAAAAATCTCAAATACCACAAAAAGGCTGGAAATCCAGGACATTTTGTCTTCCTTCTTCAAAAAGGTCATTTCAGAGGATTCCCAGAGCCTCTCAAGTGTACTTTATTTGTGCCATGCTTCAATATATCCAGACTACCACAATACAGAACTGGGAATTGGAGAGCACATGATCCAGATGGTAGTTGCCGAGGGAACTGGCCTCACTGTAAAGACAATAAAGCAACGATACATAAAGACTGGGGACCTGGGAGAAATAGCAATGGAAAGTAGAGTAAATCAGCTTTTTATTTCAAAACGACAGCTAACAGTCGTGGAGGTGGTTGATCAGCTGAGAAGAATTTCAAGGGAGACAGGAAGGAACTCTATGAATAGCAAGAAGAACATTATGCTGTCACTGATAAGTGCAAGCTCACCACTGGAGGCCAAATATATGATACGGCTATTTGAATGCCAACTGAAGATAGGGCTGGCTCTGCAAACAGTACTGATATCACTAAGTTTGGCTTTCGGAGAACACGAACACGATGCTATAAAAGAGGCCTATAACAAGCATCCAGACTTTGAACATCTTTCAAAAATGCTGTTGGAGCATGGAGTTGAGAGGCTGCATGAAATGTGCAGCATTGTTCCTGGCATACCTGTCAAGCCAATGCTGGCACAGCCCTCTAAGAATTTGACAACTGCCTTTGCAAAGGTTGAAAATGAAGAGTTTCTATCGGAATTTAAATATGATGGGGAAAGAGTGCAGATCCATCATTTTGACGGAAAGACAAAGGTATTTTCAAGAAACTCGGAGGACTTAACAGAGAAGTATCCAGACATTTCCTCTCTTAAAATAAATGAGAAATCATTTGTTTTGGATGGAGAAGCTGTTGCATATGAAGACGGGGCGATATTGCCATTCCAAACATTGAGTACAAGAAAAAGAAAGAACATAGATAAGATTGAGGTCAATGTGTGCGTTTTTGTCTTTGATTTACTGTTTTATGACTCCCAGGAACTTGTTCACTATCCCTTTAAGACAAGAAGAGACATATTGAAATCAAATTTTAAGGAGATTGATGATAAGCTGCAAATGGCCAACGGAGTCGAGTGTACAAGCATTGAAGATGTCGATTCACACTTCAAAGTTGCCCTCCAAGCCAACTGTGAGGGCGTAATGCTTAAGCTGCTCCAATCCATCTATAAGCCTTCGCATAGAAGTAATAAATGGGTAAAACTAAAGAAAGATTATTTAGATAATCTGGGTGACTCTCTTGATCTTGTTGTTATTGGAGCATTCTATGGAAAAGGAAAGAGAACAGGAAATTTTGGAGGATTCCTACTTGCAGTCTACAACGACGAAACTGATAAGTTTGAAGCATGCTGTAAGATTGGCACAGGCTTTAATGATGAAGCACTTCAGCTGTACTATGATCAGCTGAGCCCATTAATAACAGCAAATCTATCTAGAGTTGTGTACAATGAGAGAAGTGTGAAGCCTGATGTTTGGATAGAGCCAAAATATGTCTGGGAGGTTAAAGCTGCTTCACTGAGCCATAGTCCTATATATTCAGCTGGATCATCGGAAAAGGGCATAAGTCTTAGGTTTCCAAGGTTTATCAAAGAAAGACCCGATAAAAAGCCGGAAGACGCAACAACGAGCAACCAAATAGTGAGGATGTACAATGAAAACAAGAACGCCGAAGAGTCAGAGGATGACTTTAATTGAAGAGCTCCACAGCATCCACTGAACAGTAAATTAGCCCGACAATAGAAAGGTCTATAATAAACAAACATGCTTTGGGCTAAAGTCTAATAATCTGCATTGCATGTTTTCAGTAAATTAGTGACATCTCACAAATTATGCCCTTCATATTGAACTTATGTGCATTTTAGTTTCAAACTGCAGCTTTTTGATCTACAAACACTTTCATTTCCTCACGGAATAGATTGTCCTTGACAAATTTTTCACTAAGCTCAAAATTTTCATAGACAGCTTTTAACTTTTGAATGTCATTGTAGTTATTAAGGCATTTAAGGAACAAAGATTCATGAATGGATGATGAAACGAATGGTGCAAGATATTTGACAAATTCAGCACCAAGATCGCTGGTGAATGTCTCATAGAATATAACGCTGATCGCATTGTTGTTTCCGGAAAGAGATCTTACAAGTGTCTTGACAATCGAGCCAAGAGACTCATCAAAGAGAAGGGAAACAAGCTGAACAGCATTACTCTTCAAACGGATAATGTTTTTATGAAGCAGGTTGAACACAACCAGCATCGCATTCTTGCTAACATCTTTGTCTCTAAGCTTATCAAATATGACCGAGGAATCTAGCGATGTGTTATAAAATATTAAAAAATCATGGAAAGCTGTAACAGCATTATTTCGGACTGCAATGCAGGGGCTGTTCAAAGCATCAAAAACAATGTGCTTGTGCTCATTGAAGAATTCTGAGGATATCAGCATGCATTTGAATAGAGAAGAGTGTGCAATGGACTGAATATCAGAATTGGAACTTTTCAAGGAATCAAGCAAAAGAGGAACGAACTGGTGGAGTATTGAATTCTCAGAATAAAGAACTTCTTTCTCTTTCAAATAAAAGAAGAAATCTGCAATTTCTTCATCAGTCTTGCTTTTGAGCGACTCTTCAAGTTCATCAAACCTCAGGCTAAGTCTTCCACTATTTAAGTGATGGCTCTTATCAAATGACATACTGGAAAGGGAAGCTCTTCTACTTTCCTCCAAACTCTTTCTTTTTTCTCTAATGCTTTCTGTGCTTTTGCCATCCTCCAAGCTTTTTTTGATTGTTGAAGAACGTGCAAGCGAAAGCCTATCGGCGACGCCTTTATCGGACTTTAATGATCTTTCAAGTCTTTCCAACAGATAAAACTGGTTTAGAGCCACCCATCCTACTGCATCAATATTTTCAAAGTGCTTTTTGTCAAGCAGAGGTTCTTCAGTAACTTTCCAATTGTAATTTCAGGATTGCTACTTATGCAGTATATCAGCTCAACGGTATGTTTGATGATGGATCTTTCAAAAAAGACCATTTTAATGACATTCTTAATGCAAAGAGTAAAAACATCACTACTGCAATCGATTCTGTGCTTTAAATTCTTCAAAATACACAGCGTGTTGATATATGTTTCAATATTCATCTTGAGTGCTTCTTCATCCTTTGACTTAAACAGTATCTCAGTTATGTATTGGAATAAATTCAAAGCAGTAGATTCAGAGACACTCTTTTGGGTGTGTCTTAAAATATATACACCTTCGAAAATTCTATGTCCATTGATTACGTTCTTGTAAAGAATCTTTTCGTCAATTTCAAGGCAGCTCAGTATAACCTCAAAGGCCTTATCATTAATAAATTCAAAGAGGATCTCACCTCTATGGGACAGAATATCCTTAAAAACATCTACCACCACTTGCCTGTCCTTTGTAAATACTACTCCAAGGATTTTCTGAATAGCTTCTTTTGCACCCTTCAGTTTTAATAAATACGAAACCTTTATGAATCCAGAAATCTCAACCAAGTCCGTTTTAAGATTGTAATCCAAAAGAGACACAATGAGAGACAGACCCGACTCCATAATGCCAACAAACTCGTCAAAGTCTTCTGCTATTCTTTTCTGAACTTCTGTCATATTCTTTGACATGCTTTCTGTTCTATCAAGATGCTCTCTATCTCGAAATGGATGATTGATTAATATCTGAGAGAGTAAGCTTATGCTTCTTTTCCTAACAATAACAGTCTTGTCCTTCGCACGATCTATAATGTCCTTGATCAGAGTATTTCTTTGGTCTTTAAGTATACATTCTGTTTTGAACAGTTCTCCAATAACACCCAAAGCCTTGCTTCTAACATAAAAGTTTACATCGCAAAGCCTTTCGCTAATGTGATGTGTGAGTTCCCTGATGGCTTCAATATTTTCGTGTTCCTTGAACTTTTGAACGAGTATTTGAAAGATGTCCAAGAGACAGTTTCTCAAATAATGGCTCTCAGATTCAAAAAGAAAGAGGAACGAGTTGTAGTTTACAAAGAACTTTGAGTCGAGGCTAGGAAGAAGTGAGCTGAGGTTCTTGGCAACGGTTGGGTTGTCAATTTTGATGGAGTTTCTGATAAACTCATCAATCATGTTCTCCTTAATTTTAAGAATATCAGAAATAACAGTGTCAGTATCACTCTTATAGAGTAAATTGATGATGTTCGCTACATTAAATTCAAATTTTGACAACACCTCCAGGATTTTGAGTCTGGCAATCTCGTCCCGTTTCTGCGGCAGATTTTCAAGCAGCTGGAAGAGTATTGAAATGGGATTTTGCAAGAGTTTTATGGAGCTCAGAATGTACGGAAGGAATTCAGACAGCTCTGCAGAACTGTCATTTGAAAGACTGGTAATTTTGTTTATTGCAGATGAAAGAAGAAGTTTGAAAAGCTCTTCGTTGTTATTGTTGTCAGACAGAAGAAGAATGATGTCTTTGGCATTTTCTTTTGTAAGCTTGTTGATTGCTTGTGTGTACTCATTGAAGCTTTCAGAAACTTTAGAGCTTTGTAGCCTTTTTAACCATGTTGTGCTCATGGGACTAAGCAGAAACAAATAATTTAAAACTCGAGCAGGGTCGCTAAAATAACATATTATGTCACAAGCCAATTGCAGCCGCGCTGTAAATATAAAATTACACTTTGGAGCTGGTGTGTTTTTTGTTTACTGGTATTTCAGTAGCCAGCCAAACCTATCCCTGGAATGGACCGGCAAGACAGCACTGTTCTTGTAAAAAGAGTTGGATGCAATGTTATTCTATGCACTAAAAACGCATTGAAGATTATCACTTTACGGCCAGTCCAAGACAGCCATCACAAACTTATTCATACATATGAAAGGGACAGCTCATCGTCGTTTAAGACTTTGCGAAGAATTCTGAAAGATCCAAAGAAAGCTTTGAAACTCAGAGGGAGCAAAAAGGTAAATCTTATAATGCTATTGGCAATTAGAGAAAGCAACAATGTTCCTGGTGCTTTCGCGGGTGTTTTTGAGGACATTCTCATTGGTAGATCACAGGACACAAAATTAGGTACAGCTCAAAAGAAAATTCTCAAATTGCTCACTAAGAATTCCAAACTTTTGAAAAAGTTGCTGTACAAGAATCCTAGGGTGTTTTTAGACTTTATCAAAATTTTTAATATTAAAAATCTGAGTGGTTTTGAAAAAGAAATTAAAATCTTGAGAGAAGTCGAGAAGCATGCCAACAAATCCCGTGATCATTATGGCCTGCCTCTCCGACTTCATTGCGACTTCTGTCTAGAAAATACCAACTCGACATTGATATTCTTCGATGAGTACCAGAAGATGATTGATGGGATTAGGAGGAGGAAGCCATATAACAGCCTTATAAAAGAATCCGAGTTTTACCCAGAAATTATGCTCTACAACGATTTTATGCTATCTAAGGTCAACCAAGAATTTTTCGACAGAGAGCTGCTAAATCGGAGCTTTGTTACGGACAATGAAATTTTGGTAAGAAACTATGTTAAGCGACAAGTTCAAAAGAAAAAATAGACTATGCAAAGCGGCAAGCACCAGCTTTCGATTTGAAAATATGCTTATTAATAATTGAACAAGCATCTACAAATGTCATAAACACAGCCTCTCAAGTTTCTCCATCCTAGGATATACGAGCTAAGCAATTAACAGCAGCTCTGCCTTCGATTCTAGTGTGTATTTTTAAAGCGCCTATGTGGTAGCTTAACTCCACAGCTGCAAAGTTAGCAGCGTTCTTGGTTTTATCTGCATTTTAGTTGTAGACATGGCTTGTCTTTATGCGTAAAGAAAATATCCATTTTTATGTTTGATTTATTAACGTTTTTAACAGAATATTCAAGCTTTATGTTAGAAATTTGATCAAATTGGTGCATGCATAATAATGTAAGGAAACTAACTATCTATGGGCTAGCCTTCTGATGGACCAATCGTCTGCTCACATTTAGTCTACTGAAGAGTATATAAGCATCAAGACTTTACATGTGTAAGTCTGGTATGTTTGGCACGTGTCAAGCATGTTAGCAAACCAAGCAATATATCATTTCAGCTGTCAAATTTATATCAGAGCAGTAACATTGTCAGAAGATATATAAAATTTCCAGAACACCCAAGCCATGTTCTTAACACTAAAGACTCCCAGCAATCATCACTGTTCCAAAACACTCTTTTGGTTATTAATTTATCAAGTGATATATTACTATATTCTGTAAAAAATTTAGCCCAGTATGTTGAGAAGTATGATACTACTACTTGTTATTTTTACAAATATATGCTGTACAGAAGATGGCAAGAAAGATAATTGTCTAGAACAAAGTTTGGCTCAGACAAGCAGAGAGTATCAAGAAGTTGAAAGTGATATTACTGAAATAGCTACTTTTGGACCAACTGAAAATGATATGATTAGTTTTAGCTTCATTAGCGACTCTTCCATCAAAATTTACATGTTCTTCTCATTGATTATCTTTGTTATCGGCTTTATGCTTTTTGGTATAAGACAGACTTCCCAAAGCATGTTTTCTCTATAGTTTCGTTTGAAACGAGTCATTAAACTCTGGGAATTTAAATATTATTTTGCATCCTTTTTCATATGTAGCTGTAAAGCTGTTTGTATTTTCAATTTTGAAACAGTTTAAGCAAAAGCATTAGAACTACGATAAACAATGGAAGCCAACATCCAGCAGTTGATAGACAAAGAAAAAGAAGCAGAAGAGAGAATACAGGCCGCTGTTCATGATAAAGAAGAGGCCAAGCGCAGGGCCATACACGATGCAGAGCTCGCATTGAGTATCATTCAATCCGAGCATGATAAAAAGATCAAAAAGATCCAAGAGGATTCAGAAATTTATCTTGAAAGCTTGAGAAAAGAGCTAAATGAAGAGCACGAGATGTATGCAGGTATTTTTAATTCAAAGGATATTGCAGTTGCAGTTTCAGAAATATCAAAGATAGTATCAGGGGAACAGAGAGATCTAAGCAATTAAATAAACATTAAAGACTGATCTGCTTGAGTATATTTATTTAATATTGAAATCTATTGAGTATAAGATGGCATCGGTTCATATGAAATGAAATCCTTCAGCATTCAAAACGCTTATATCTAAAGATTTGGAGAGGCTTTCCTGTGAATCAAAACCAGAAATGTATAGTCTTTTAACACAGGCACTAGCTCTGAACATTTCATTATTTGTATTCACTTTCTCTATCGTAAACATCCATTCGTTTATCGAATTGGTCGGATTTCCCGAGCCTGTTATGAAAAGGAGAAACTTTGAGAGAAAGTGCTGGTCCTTGTTACTTAGCTCCCTCCACAGCCAGATTATCTCTTTGGTAGTTGAGCTGCAATTGACATAGCATACCTTATTTCTGAGTACATCTGTGTTTATTGGATCAAGATGATGGAAAATAAAGGGAAAATCAAACGCACAAAAGAAATCTGGAAGTTTCTTAGATATGCTGGTACTACTGTTTGTTGAGTCTAGTACAAAGTCGAATCCAAATTTAACATGATCATACTGGTTTTGGCGTGGCTTGAACAGGCACTCGCTGATATACTTCGTACTATCGACTGTTCCGATATGTCTTTGGAGCTCAACATCCTGAATGTGTCTTATTGTAAACTTTCTTGAAAGAAGAGATTCATAAAAAAGCAGGGAGAAGTTGCATTGCAGGGTTTCGGAAAGCAGAAATAAAGAGGCTACCGTGGCACCCAAAAGCACGAAATACTTCGCTGTGTCGGAAGAATCATCCTTTAAAATGTCGTCCAAGATCCCAACCTGGTCACTTCTGTTCGTGTAAAAGTAGTCAAATTCGGGGCAGTCGACGTCCGCCTTGACATCGTAAATATCTGAACTTTTATCAACTCTGAGATCAGCTACTAGCTTATTAAAAAGAAGATATAAAAACTCGCGTTTTAAGGCTCCCTGGTCTTCACCCATTTCGTCTAGAAATGCGATCTTGATGTGGTATACACTTTGAATTTTCATTGCGGGTAAAAAGTATGCCAAGGCATTTTCTATCAAACAGGTACGATCGATCAAAATCTTTTCAGAAGCAAAAACATGTCTTTGCGGGATGTTGCTGGCCAAAAATCTGCTTAGTTTTCTAAGAATACAATATTTTCGGATGATAGGGCTGGACTTGATGACAATTTTATTGATAATGTCAACGTAGACAATACTTTGATGCGATTGGAGTTTTAAAAATAATGGAAACTGCTTTTGAAGAGTAAATACATTTTCATAAGAAGTTTCAAGAGTGCTATCCTCAACATAGTAGGCTTGACCCTTGTAAGCTCCAAATGAATCGATTGATGAATCAAGGACAGACCAGGAGCTATGAGTAAGAGTTATAGACAGTTCAATAAAAGTATTATCAAATGAATAAATTAAATTAACTTTTGTTTCTTGAAAATGAATTACTCTGGAAATTGTTCTTCCATTTACAGAAACAGATGCAAGGAAATCAGAATGGCACTTGAAAGTATAAAATAGCTCATTGGTGACAGCTTTAAGTTGTATTTTCTTGTTAGCAATTTGAATTCCAAGTTCGTGCGGTAATATACGCGCTAGACAGCCTGCTCTAGAGACATATATATGATTAATGATTGCATACATCAAGAGAATGGGTGGGATAATGCTACTTTTCATTAAGCAAAATCCAAAAATCACATTGATCAACACTAAAGCTTCTGTGACTGGTCAGAGTTTTAAAAGGAAACCACATACAGAAATGGCATGAGGTTATTGCATTGATATTATGACATGCACAGGCAAAAATAAGTGGCGAGTATTTTGCAAGGTGGTTGGTTTGTTTTTATTGATTGCTTCAAGACCAAGATTCTTTAACCCAAAATTGATTAGTCCATTTCATAAATATAAGAATTCATAGTGTTGCCCCTTTATGAATAGAATCAAAGTTCTGAAGTGGCTGCTGAGTTATCTGTTTGGATATTCATATCTTTCAATAAGATAAAACTAAATAAATTGGCTTAGCATTCATTTCCATCCAACTTCACCAAAAGTTTGTCGTTTGTAATCAATTTTTGTTATAGTACATTTAGAGTTGTAAGTGAATTTCAACAGTAGGGTGATTTATGGGTGGCTCTAACTAGAACAAAGTGCATATATCAGCGTAAATGGTACTATTTGATCCACACAGAACAGCTTACGGATACTTTAGAATATTATATGGAGGCTACATGCTTCGAATGTTCACAGTAATACAAGAATTTAAGGATCTAACAGTAGGTTTCAGCCCTGGCCCCTTTTTGAATTGGAGACACACTCGTAAATTGTTTGTAATCTTCAAATTTTCGATGCCAAGCATATCCCAATGGACAGAAGCCAAAGCTTTGAAATACAGAACACCCAAAATATAAACTACCAAATAGCAACAACAGCACTGACTGGCATGGAAATCTCAACTATCGAGCTGCCTCCAAATATTTCAATTTCTCCAACACTAACACCAAAGACTCGGTTTTTAGTCACATACAAAGCCGTGTTTACAGAGAAGTATATCCAGGCCCTTCTATGGAACATTCCAATTGTACATCCACAGTTTTTATACAATCTGACCCCGAACTACAAGGCTTTGAGATAAAGCCATTTCAGGGAGCTGTGTTTACAACAAGCGGAATTTCAGAAGAAATCTACAACAACTATTTCATACTTTTGGGTGCAAAGTATGAGCCAAACTGCTCAATTTTTACTGATTTTCTTGTCTGTGACAATGAAGATTCAGAAAAATATAAATTTTGCAAAAAGTATGAAATTCCAGTTATCAAGACAAGTCAGGTCTTCAGTGGAAACTACTCTTTGTTTAAGAAGAAAACAAAATACGATGCAAAACAGCTTCGGCCAAAGGCCATGTTCTTTGAAAGAGTATTTTATATTGATCCAAAGCTGCCCAAGCAGCTTTTCAATAAATTAAGAAGAATAATTATCGAAAATGAAGGAACAAGAGTTTCATTGATTAGCGAAGATACAGAGTATGTGATTACCTTCAATTACGATGAATACAGAGAACATTCTTCTAAACTAATCCACTATCAATACATATTTGACTGCTTTGAAAGCAACTCGCTTCTGTACTCAGGTTTTTACCGGTACCATTTTCCTATTTCCAAAGTCGTGCTACAAAATGCAGTGTCTGTGGTCGACAAGGACATGGAAAATGCCAATGAGTACATTTACAAGCTTAAAAGTCTTGGGTCGAATGTTAAAGGCGTCTTGGACTCCCGATGCACACATTACATTACTAAAGATGCAAACCTAAGCAGCTTAAAATCCTTTGTAAACGATCCAAATAGTCAAATGGGCGGACAGAAGGATGATGAGCAAAGATTTCCGTTTCTGGTACTGAGTCCTGATTGGGTTGACCAGTGCTTAATTCTGCTGAAACATACAAAAGAAAGCAAATTCAGTGCAAACAAACTCACACTGAATTTCAGGAGAAGATTGAGCTTCAAAAAGCAGGAAGAAATGGTATTCCAATTTACTGGGCTGCCCTTGTTTTTCAAAGACGAGGCCATCAGAAAATTCAGAAATTTTGGGATCAAATTTGTGGATTCGGATAAGTTTGAGGGATGCACACACTTAATAATGGGGGTCACTTAGCTCCTCAGAGAAGTTCTTTTGTAGTCTGGTTAGCGGCTGCTGGATTCTTACTCCTGATTTCATACAAGACTTTGAAAATCAGGCAAATTTCGACTTTGAAAAGTATGAATGGGTCAGCTCAAAAGACATGTCACACAAAGACAAGAAGACGGCAGACAGTATCAGAAAGTGGAGAACGAAGATTCAGGAAACCAGAAGAAGGCCTTTCCATCGCTGGAATGTCAAATTTTATTGTCCAGAATGTAAGCTAGATAATTATAAAAATTTAATACTGGCAGGAGGTGGGTCAATGGATGACAGTAAGCCATATACCCATGTTTTTGTCGATAAAAACTACAGCGGAGACATCAATGAAGACAAATCAACGAATGCAGATTCAATCTTTTCATATCTTTTTAAATAAAAATACTATTAATAATGGCTGGCAAAGTAATACTTATTGACATAAATTTGAGTGGAGCCTCATTGTCCGCTGCTAAGTTATTACAAGTTTAGATATCCTAAGTAAGACATAGTGATAAGCATTTGGCTTTAAAATCGTCTGCTCTGCATTTCAGCATGTCTGCCACCACTCAAGGAATATACAACAATATAATCTCAGCCACCAAGGATATACTATCGTTGGCATCCTGCAGTAAGCTGGTTTCAGTATATTTTCTGTACAGTGAATGTGTACGTATCTCGCTTGTTTTTTATTATTCCTCTTTTAAAGTTTTAAAAATTTTGGCCCATGCTTAAGCGTTGCCAAGAAGCTTGTGTTTCCTGGTGTCAAGATTGGCATGACAATACTTCTCCAAATCTACTATTTGGAGGCATATTTATATTCAATTGCTGTTTTGAGTTTTTCCGTTACTTGGCGTAAGATATGTTTTTATTCCACAAAAGACAACTGCTATATATTTCCAAGCGATTGTTCTGTTAACTAAGGTGATTCAACTATTTTTATTATTTTCAACCGATTATAGCCCTCTTCTATTTATTCTATTACTTAGCCTAAAAATGGAACGAAAAATTTTAGTAATCGGCTGTGGCGGTCTTGGATGTGAATTGGCAAAGCTATTGGCCATGGACCCTTCAAACAAGCTAACATTCGTCGATGACGACACCATTGATTCCACAAATCTGAACAGGCAATTTCTCTTTACAAGGACGGATATTGGAAAAAGTAAGGCACAAGTTCTACGTGAAAAGATAAAGACAGGAAAACGAGCAGAATACATATTTGGAAAAATAAACCAGTTCAGAAAGCTTGAATTTTACAAACAGTTCGACATAGTCTACAACTGTCTCGATAATGACGAAACCAGATCATTCGTAAATCAGAGATGCCATGCAGCAGGTGTGCAAATGGTAGATGGTGGATCTGCTGGCTGGCTGGGCCAGTCATTCTATAATGGAAAAGAGTGCTTTGATTGTCTTCCAAAACGAAGAGAAAAGGTATATCCGGTGTGCACTATCAGACAAAGGCCAAAAAACTTCGAACATTGTCTGGTTTGGGCCAGAACAGTTGTTGAGGGGAAAAATAAGGAGTTTCTACATGAAGAAATACAAGCATATAATGCAATTGAGTCAAGCAATGAAGACCTGGCCAAAGAGGTAACACCAGAGGACGAGGCTAAAGATGAAAGCATTGTCAATATTAGCTCAAGTGAAGAGATAGTTTTGGAAGACGAGCAGGAAAATTCATCAACTAATTTACAATCTGAACATATTAAAAAAGTAAAGATCAGCGAGGATAAGTTTAGGTTTCCTAGTATGCATATAAATTTATATGAAAGATTGGAGGATGAGACTGAGAATTCCGCCGCTTTAATCTATGACATAGCAGTCATCAGAGCAAGAAGATTCTCAATAAAACGCATGTCTTTTATTGATTCGCAAACCTTCCTTAACAGGATCGTCCCCTCTATCTGCACAACAAACTCCATCATTGCATCCCTAATGCTTCTTTCTGCAAGGCAGGAGAGAAACTTTTATCTTGTTCAGGGCTCATTATGCATTTTAAGACGGAACTAAATGAGAAAAACAAGGATTGTCTGGTGTGTTCTTTGCCAACATATTTGGTGTATTATCTTGAACATTCTACGGTTTCTGATTTTCTCAGACTTTTCAAAGCCGAATCCCTGATTTCTGAATCTAGTTTTTTTGATAAAAACAACAGCCAAAGCCTATCAGGTTTTGATGGAGAGTTTTTAATGGCAATTAGAAATGGAACAAAGAACAGTGTGTATTTTGAGCAAAGCGACGTTTTCATGATCAAGCGAATTAAATAGGCAGAAAGGATGCAAATTTATGTATTGGCTGGGTCGAGCCAGGCTTGCATTGATTTATTTACAGACCGTTAGTTTCTGAATCTTGAATCAACCCACAAAATGTTTGATGACCATGAGAAGCAGTACGGGGAAGGCAGATATCAAACAGAATTCAACACAAGAAAGTTCATACAAATTGATCCCAGGGTGGATATAAGCATTTCTGAAACTGCTGCTCCGTCTCCGCGCAAGACAAGACCACTAAATCCAAGCGAATTGAAAAAACTAACGAAATCACTCAAAGAAGAGCCATCAATATATGAGTTTCATCCAGAACTAAGAGAGAAAGAACAGAAGCTGTACACAAAAAACATAGAGTTTGATGTTGACTATGCCCCGATTCCTTTCTTGAAGACACAGCCTATGGAGCATCAATTTTACGGAATCTCGTGGATGAAAAGTAGAGAATGCCACAAAAATCAAGAATGTTCTGGGGGCGGAGTTCTGGCTGATGAAATGGGACTAGGCAAAACCCTGCAGATGATCGGATTGATGCTTAGAGATAAGCCAGGCGAATTGAATCTTGTAATCGTCCCTTCAGTTGCACTTCCACAGTGGGTTTCTGAAATTGAAAAGCATGCGCCTGGCGCATTCAATATTGTTATTCATCACGGCAGAACAAAAGTTTGCGAGGGCAGCAATGCAGTTCATATAGATCAGACCAGATTCAATATAATTTTAACGACATACGGAACGGTTGAAAGTCTATATAGAAAAAAGAACAGTAGGCTACATTCTCTAAAATTTACTAGGGTAGTCTTAGACGAGGCGCATACAATTAAAGATAATAAAAGCAGCACATCAAAGGCAATTAGTATGCTACAATCTAAGTATAGATGGGGATTAACTGGCACACCTGTCCAGAATAGAGTCAATGATCTTCTATCGCTAATAAAGTTTCTGAGGATAGATCCGCAATCGTATTATTTTTGTAAAAAGTGCGCTTGTAAAAGTCTAGTGTGGCTGAGAAATGACGAGAAAGAAGATACTGGTCATTACGGTCGATGTGTCTGTGGCCACTTTTCTACCAGCCATTTTTCATGGTGGAATCGGCGAATAGCCAATCCTATTAGAGAGCTCGGATATACCGACCGAAATGAGGAGCTATTTACCAGATTACAACACATTACCAAGCAGTTCATTTTAAGGAGAACCAAGACAGAATTAGAAAAGAGCCTTGGCTTGCCCTCAAAAGTAGTTATTGTGAAAAGATGTCTGTTTAGCCCACAGGAACTGGAGTTTTACACTAGCTTGTATAGTGATACAAAATCAAAATTTAACTCGTATGCAATCAAAGGACAGGTTCTAAACAACTATGCTCACATATTTGAGCTGTTGCAAAAAATGCGCATGGCAGTAAACCATCCGTACTTGACGTACAAGAATTCTGGCTTGATGGAAAATGCGCCAATATGCGGATATTGCAATGCAGAAGCTGAAGATCCAGTGCGGTCAAAGTGCAATCATGTGTTTTGCAGAGGAGAAGCGGAAGTTTTTCTCCTGCACACCAACAAATGTCCTGTCTGTCATGTTCCAATAACCATAGATCTATCAGCAGAAGAAAATATTAAAACTCAAAATCTCATTGCGATCGATAGCTGGCAGTCGTCCACAAAGATAGAAACATTAATAGAAATGCTTAGTTCAATGAGGAGTGAAGGGAGGATGCCAAAAAGCATTGTGTTTTCTCAGTTTGTTAATTTTCTTGAAATACTGAGGTGGAGACTGGAGAGGGCAGGGTTTAGATGCGTAAAGATCTATGGATCTATGACTATATCCCAGAGAAAAGCAGCAATTGCCGAGTTCAACTCAAATTCAGAGATAACCGTCTTTCTTATTTCTCTTAAGGCGGGTGGCATAGCCCTTAACCTGACAGAGGCAGAGAATGTCTTTATTATGGATCTATGGTGGAATCCGGCAGTTGAGGAGCAGGCCATGGACAGAATTCACAGAATAGGGCAGCATAGATCTATACGAATATACAGAATAATCATTGAAGATTCGATAGAATCCAGGGTGCTACTTCTCCAAAAGAAGAAAAAGGCGCTCTTTGAAACTACAGTTGATAACAACATGGATGCACTTCAAAGACTAACCGAAGAAGATCTTCAGTTTTTATTTTGCTAAGATGTGCATTGGCAGTGTCCAATGAGCAGTATTAAAGTAACGTATCAAGCAATGTTCTTACTAATATAAGATGCAGAGACTTGTTTTAAAATGAATTTTGGCTTTTAAACAATCTGTACTACATTAATTTTGGGTTTCTTGCCAATTAAACTTTTATAAATTTAAAATATAGAAGGTGCAGGTTTGACCAGCTTTACGACATCATTCAACTCATGGAATGCAGTATTTAAGATCTCTTCACCCACATTGACGCTTTCTGTATTTGTAAATACCTTTACAAGGTAATACTCAAATAAGCATTCAGGAAGATCAGGCGAACTAACCAATTCGTTCTCTTCGCTACTGTCTAGTATGTCTTTTGTTCGTTTCATCTTAGTTATTTCGATTGTATATCCATTTCTATAGTACCTAAATCCTTCAACTAAATTTACACATAAATTCTTATATCCTATTGCAGTTAGAAACTTGTCATAATCCTTTGTGAATGGTACCACAGTCTTTTTACGCACTATTGACATTCTTTGTTTATTCCTGTCAGGAGTATCATAAAAATGTATTTCCATTTCATCTCTGCCTTTCTCTATGTGAGCTATTGCCTTCTTTCCACCAGTCTCATACACCTTTTCAATTCTACTGAACTGTTTTCCGCTCAATCCTAGCTTTTCTCTACACATCCCAAAGAGTGCGCATTCAAGCATGGGATATTTTCTCCTTTGAGTTGTTGAAAATTCACCCCTGATGAAGGCAGAAGAAAGCCCATGCATTCAGAATAAAAAGTGTGAAAAGAAGAACAGTGCAGACATAGAGCGGCTCAGGGAAAGACACAGTGAAGCAGCAAGGAGTGAAGGTGAGTTATGTGTAAGCTCCAAAAGAGATGAGAATTCGCTGTTTTCACTTACGAAACGGTTCATCAAATTGATTTACAGTTCTCCAGAGCAACAAATAAACATGACACATGCAGCAGAGATTCTGCAGGTTTGCAAAAGAAGAATCTATGACATAACAAATGTACTGGAGGGACTGGGAATGATATCAAAGTGGTCGGTAAACAGTGTGAAATGGATAGGAGGGAACGCAGATGAAATCCTGGCCATTGAGGGAATGGATGCAAATGAAAACAAACAAAATAGAATTTCAAGGGATGAGGAGGAATTGGACAACGATATAGAAAGATTAAATAGAGAAATAGCGGAGCTATCCTCCAATGAAAATAACCTAGAGAATGCATATGTTACGTATGATGATCTTCAGAATTTGAAGATATTCCAGAACAAACTGGTATTTGCAGTTAAGGCGCCTGGCGACACGACAATGGAGTATCCAAGATATCAGAAGGGAGCATATAGGTTGAGACTCATGGCAGAGAAGGGGCAGATCTCAGTGTATTATGTGAATAATGAGACAGAAAAATAAAATTATGTACATTTATTTTGCTAAAGGATATGTTCCAAGTGTTAGTCAAGACAGTTTTATGGTAAAATACATTTATTATGTGCTGGGATAGCTCCGAATAGATTTAAAGAAAATTTCTACTGTCTGAGGATTTCGTTTTATCTTCTTTGCCGCTTTTTGGTATGTTCCAAAAGTAGAAATAATATTTTTACATGCATAATACGAAAGCGTCTTCTCCTGTACTTTGTCGTGCTCTGGCTTCTTGTTTTTCATAAATTTGAGATTTCTGATCGTCTGGCTCAGCATTGCCATGGGCTCGAATTCCTGAACGATGTTGTTCATTGACGATAAAATATGCCAGCAGATGAGCAGCCCATCCAACATAATTCAAGGGCTAACTACTTCACGGAATGCCCAACTGATAAATTAAAACATGTATAATATCGCTATCTAGATAAATTTTTAATTCAATAGCTAAAGTTGTAAAATTTTCCCCGATGAGAAGAGATGTGCAGAAAAATAAAAACAAGCAAAAACAGGAGTTAAAAAACAAGAAAATAGACACACAGAAGAGCATATATTCTTCAGAAGGCGCATACATGAACATTACCACAATAAATCTAAACCGAAATAGAACTGAGATCGACATCAAGCTCCCATTCAACTTTATTGTGCGGGATGCTACAGAGCTTTCAAATCGCTACGTAACTTATCTCTGTAGAGTTAGCGATCTGCTAATTCTAACAATCACTGGTATGGAGATTGATTATGATTTAATCAACATTATAAAAAGGCTGATGCCAACTGTTGTTATAGTGCACGATAAGAAATTAAAAAGCTTGGCAAGAGCAATTTCAAAGAGCTTTGGTTCACCCAAAACATGTGATTTTTCAATGCTGAACATGGCTCTATGGAATATTCAGTGTCAAAATACGACAATAGCTTCTGAGAGACCATTTATGGTACCAGCAGACACTAAATATTGCGATGGACTGCTAATTGTTGAGGGTTTTATGAAAAACAGCCTAAGATCAGATCGAGTAGTGATAAATGGTGAATATCGAGGAATTGTGGAAGAAGTCACTATGGATGGCGAGAGCATTGAAGGAAGATTGCTGAATGTTGAATGTGACGAAAGTGCATTTAAGTCGCTCTATGAGGACTGCTCTGACAATTCAACAGCGGGCATTCAACATGTTGATGATGGAGATCCTTGTATTGAGGAAGTAGATCTTGAATCGCAGAACGACGAAGATTATGATGTTGAATATGGCGAGTTTTATGACGAGCAGCCTATTGATCCAGAGCTCGATTTGATCAACAAATATTCAAAATATAAAGGAATTAGAAGCCTATCAGTCGGATCGTTTGTGGATCGGCCAGAGGAGATGCCAGAACACTACAAGGATATTGTATTTCTCAGAAACATTAAACATGTACTGGGCCAAATTAAAAATAGAGAATGTATTATTCCAAAAAACAAAAGTGTAGTGCTCAAAATTAGACTTTCACTGCCATCCAATGAGGTATTTGACCCCAGCTTAGTTGTATTGTTCAATTTGTTTGAATATGAGGGCAGATGCACGATATTAAACTATGAATTTTCGTCGCAGGAGCCTCTTCCTGAAGAAATTGTAGTAGACAACGGATTTGAAATCTTCAGAGCAAAATGCATCGTCACGAGAAATCTCAACAGTAACGCTTTTAAACAAGAATCAAGTCTTGTATCAGGAATTGTAAGCTTTGTTGGGCCACTAGCGCTATTTAGCCCAAACGCATTTGTCGTATCTGATTTTAATTCTTCCAAGGCTGTTAAACTCTTTAATGGCTATTCTCAAAATAGGTTATTTTTTGACTGTGTTGAATTGAAAGGAAAGCCCGTGAAGATCTGCAAGAGATATATTGTTGTAAAAGGAATGTTCTATACCAAGGAGCAGGTTGAGTACTTTAGGAATATTCAGTTGGAGGCTAGAAGAGGTATACGCGGCTTTGTTAAGAAGTCGCTAGGTACTAAGGGAGCATTTAAGGCCTATTTTGCACAACCGGTGAAGTATGGTGAAGAAATAACAATGTCACTGTACAAGAGAATCTTTTTGTAAGCAAAAGAGTGTTTTCGACTTATTGCCGAACTTTGGCAATACAATTCTATCTTATACTTGATTCATATTTCTTGCATGTTTGAGAAGATGTAAGGTTTTGTTTGGAAAGTTTTTGTTCTATTTTTGCATGTTCATATTTTTATCAACCCGATTCTACTTTGATAAAAATTTCTATATCCTCTGCTTTTTCTTTCAAAGTAAAGCTTTAAATTTGAATAAAACTCACCTGTCCACAGTAAGAGAGATACGAAACAGTAAGAATGGCCAGGATCTAAAAACAAGTAGCTACATGAACAAGCGAGGCTAGCCCATGAAAGGTGGTGCATATCTATAATTGCAAGCATGAATGGGCATGATGCTGTGATACTTTATACATTTTGCAATATCTTAAGGAACATGATTGGATATCAACTTAAACTTGTGGCATGTTTATGCATGACTAATGGCTTGGGAATTCTAACAGTCACGAATGCAAGATTTGTTAAGAGATAGTTGAGATAATTAAACACTAGAAGTCGATAGTTCTGGCAGACTGCAGCTACAAGGGTCTCATGGACTTCTCAGGAAGAATTTCAAGACATACCTCCCACAGCCAATAAACAACAGTGATGATTAAATGGTATCTAATTTATCTATTATTTTTAATATAAAGGGCAGTTGCTGTGCAACGTTACTAGCATTTTCATTGAAAATAATTAAACTTTTAAAATATGATTTTTAGTGTACAGAAATATGAATGATAACTAGTAAAAACAGGTAAATTAACAAACAGGATACATGCATGACGTACAAATTTTGCCAAAATATTTATAGCTAAGCTTGGAATGCCAACGTGAATATTTACTTTTGCCAGTTACTGGTGAATATCTGATCAACGGCTGATAGAAATTCATGCTTTCCAGACCCAGTAAAACTACTTACAACTGTGAACTTCAAGCTGTTATAAAATTCTTCGAAGTAAAGTGCCATGCTTCCTAGTTCTGACTCGTTTTCCGTCAAGCTTTCTCTAAAATAGCTGTAGTCCCGAATCCATTTTTCAATTTCGTTGCATTCGCAGCAGTCAGCTTTATTAAATACGACCAATACGGGTCTTTTAAACTTACATTTCAGAGCAGCTGCAAAGACCATATTATTAATAAACACGTGCTTGTTAGTACAGAGTGACAAGTCAGTTATGTAAAGAATACATACATTTTTCAATAGCGCCATTATCATGTCTCCCGGAGATGACCAGGTAAAGGCTTCTATCTGTCCCGGCGTGTCAACAATTGTGTATTTGGATGGCTCGGGTGGGACAAAGTTGAGTAGAAACAGATTTAAACACGTGTTGATTGCACCATTGGGTCCCAAGTTATACTTTCCCATGGTCTCTTTATAGTCTATTGAGTCTCTTATATCGATCGTAAGCGGCATCTTCGGATTAACCACAGCAGGATCTAAGTTTATAGAAGTAATGTTTGCATTTAGACCGTTCTTCAGAACAATGTCAGTGTTCAACCAGGAGTATAACCTCTGGCAAAAGGTAGTCTTTCCAGATCCAGCCATTCCAACGACCACAAAAGTTCTTGACTCCATTGCAGATGGGTGCAAAAGGAAGTGCGACTGATCTGGCGTTATGTACGAATATATCCTACTTTTGCATTTTGAGAAGAATACTACCTTCAAATTTCACAAGGCAGCTCCGTAAAATCTACTTGTATAATCTAAAACTTATTTATTGCACAAAGACTCTAATATCTGAGCATAATTTTCTATGCACTGTTTCTTTAAATGATCAAGCATTTTGCTATCGCTCAGATTTTCTATGTACAAATATTCAACTCTGTCGGACACCGGACAGTAAACCATTATACTTTCTTGAAATGAGGATCCAACAGATATTTCGCAGGAAATATTTGCTTTGATCATGCACATAGCAATGCTATTCACATATTCAACAAGGGAGCCACCCTTTATATTGTGAATTACAAAGTGATGAAAGTATTTGCACTATTGATTTTCACCAAAGTATTTTTCACAATGTTGTGCGGGGAGATGATGACAACAGCGGGATCATTTCCAGTTCGGTGTGATAACTTTAGCGAGCACACTATGGCACTTTTGTTGTGTTTGTACAAAACAGTTGTGGTTGGTCCTTTAGCTGGCATTCCTAAGAATTTGGGTGGTATTATCAAGAAATGCTATTTCCATACAATATAGTTCGACGAGTTTTGGACAAAATGTGATGAGTTCGAATGGAAAGCAATCTTGGCCAAAAATGCGGCATGTTTGGAAAAGGCACTATAGTAGTGCATTAATCTTGCTGTTGAGTAGCAGGCGTTTTGGAAAAAACCAACTCATAAATAGCAGATAAAAAATAGTATCATAAACAAGGATTCGTTGTTAAGTCTATTCCAACATACGAAATTTTATTTAAATCAAATACCAGCCTGTGGACATATGCATGTCTTCTACTACATTAATCTTTATTTATATCAATTTCTGCATTGCCTGTGGGCATTGCTACTTTCAATTTTCCGCATATTTCTACTATATCATCGTAAATATTGTCCAGTAGCGCCGATTCATCCACATTTCTAGTAAAGTATACATTTTCCTGGTCCACATTTGAATAGAGTTTTCTAACCTCAACAAAATATCTGAGAATATTAAATTTTTTCAACACTGGCTCTATCTCTTCTTCGGGGCTTCGGTCGCTTTCTCTGACTGTTGAAAGAATGCCAATCTCATATTCCGCTGGACTGGCACACTCTTGCTCGCCCAACACAACACAAAATATGTCGTTTTGTCTTTTCAAATTCCTCTTTAAAAATATGATATTCCTTGACTCTAGACTACCTTTTCTCAGCACCATTATACATCTGATTATCTCTCTTTGAACAATCGATCCAGGCCAGTACTTAGGATCTGAAATAATCTTGTCTGCTTTGACTACATGTCTATCCCCGTTAGGATCTAAAATCGTTAATTTTTTGTCCTCAATCTCCAATATTTGCGCATTTAACATAAAGGTGGTACCACAAAGAGCAGCCTTTCTAGCAAATGCCTGGCATAACTCACTTAACCCGTATAGAGGGTATATGTAAGGACTCTCTGTGTCTTCGTAGCTGACTATTGAGGATACGTACCGCACAATTCTTTCATAGGTCTTTTTGGGAGATTCTTCCAGATATTTATCATCGAGGTTCAGGGCAACAGCATGGCCAATGAAGTCGATAGAGTCTTCATTGAGGCCAAAGGATTGGAATTCTTCCAACATAGTCTTCTTTGAGTCCATCGCCTTACTCTCATAGTAATGTCTAACATTCCAAAAGAACTTGACTACCCGGCACTTCTGCCTGAATCCCACTACAGAGCTCCTTAATGATTGCATCTCGTTTGTTGGAATTGAATGCAGTTTGTCAGTGTAGAGATACGAGCCTTTTATTGACGTGAACAACACAATATCATGTATTTTATTGTTCAGAAGGAAATCTTTCATAGGCGAGTCTTGCAGAAGAAGCTTTGGGGTAAGATCTATGTTAAAAGATCTGTTATCCAGTGTACACTTGCTATCAAACACTTGAATACTATCCGACTCCAAGATGTCTATTACCTCGTTACTGCCAGTGCACTTACTAGTCTTGCACTGAAAATGATTTAAAAGTTGAGTATAATTATAGGTAGAGAACTCGTTTCCATACGTTGAATTTGTGTCTATGTGGAGAACTTTGATGTTTGGATTGGTGGCTAGAATACTACTCAGGGCTGTTTCAGCCAGTCCAGTGCCTATGATAACATAGTCATAGTGTTCTATTGGTTCGTTGGCTTCGCGTGCTTGATTTCTGGACAACTCCACTTTATTGGGCATTCTGAGGCAGAACTGTGTTCTGAAAGAAAAGTGAGGAACGTTTTAAAATGAAACAAAAATAAACCCAAGCCAAAAACGCTTTAAAGTAGCGATTTAGTGACAAATATGGCACATAATAGCAATATTATAAGCATCATTTGCTGTGCGCATAGTTGACTTCTTGCTACAGCCCGGGTATCACAAAAGCTTCAGGCTGAGCATCTATTTCTTCAACTGGCTCTTCCCTTAGTTCAAAATCCTTTGGACGCGGCCTAATCCAAAACTTGATTGTGCAGTCGGCAGAACCACTTGCAAGAGCATGGCCCGACGGATGGAAGTCCAGTGTCCATATAGTATTTTCATGTTTATTATCCGACTGTCCAAGGGGTGAGTCATTAAACATGTCCCAGAAATTAATCACGCCTTCATTGTTGCCAGTCACAAAGAGACTGGTTGATGGGTGCGTGGCTATAGATGTAACGTCTTTATTATGGTTTTTATATGTGAAGCACTCCTTCATATTTCTTAGGTCTAGCATTTTTATCACCTGGTCTTTGCCTCCGGAAAGAAGGTAATTTTCCTTGTAGAACTTTAGACTCAGAATCGTATTTTTGTGGTAGTGAAACGTGGTGAGACATTCCTGTTCTCTGGGATCCCACAATTTTAACAAGTTATCTTTACCTCCAGAGGCTATCAAGGCCTTTGTAGGATGCCACTGTGCCTTTCTCACATCCCAGTTGTGCCCCAGCAAGACTCGTTCGCATCGGGAATTGATACTATCCCACACTTTGATTGTAGAATCATCAGATGCACTGCAGAAGCGGGTATCGTTGTAGCTAAAGCACAGGTCCTTGATACTCTCGTTGTGTGCCTCTATAATTTGTATATTGCTCATGGAGGGATTCCAGTATTTTATAAAGCCCAAGTTATCACTGGTGATCAAGAAGGTAGATGTGGGAGACCATGCCATTGCACGAATCGGCGACTCATGGGCCTGCACAATTGTATCAAAATTAAAACTGAATCCATTCCACATTGTGATCTCTCCAGAGCAGCTACCACTCAACAGGCGGCGGCCGTCAGAGTTCCAGATAATACAATTTACAGGAGAACGTATTTTATTTATGCTCAGATGCACAAACTTATTGGTCATGGCCTGGAATGGAGTACACTCGTCTGGGGATGGCATGTTTAAGATTTGAGAGCCAAGCGCAAAGTTTGGAAACTTGTACTGTGGAAGAAGAGGACAGTGTGCCTGGTAAATAATAGCAGATGAGTAGTCATAGCATTGTCTTTCGTAGATTGGTTGCATTCGCTTACCATCATAAACGAACTTGGGATTTTGAAATCTAGCCGAGAGAAGCTCTTTTATGTTTACTTGGTTGTCTTCGTCCATGAATGGGCAGGGTGAAATCCACTTGGAAAATCATACATCAGTTTAAAAACGATAATAGAAACAAAACACTACATTTTATTACTAAAAGCTTTGCGATAATAGCAGCGTGACGAGGCAATTTTTTATTTGTCATGCACCTTTTACAAAAAATAACGATGAAAATGAAACCGCAGTCAATATTCCAAGCGTGGAAATAATATAGTGATGGTAAAGCAGAATCTTTAGGTTGATTCTAAGAAGAGAGTAGAATTTAACCAAGTATGACGATTCGTGGTAGAGATACTTAGAAATGATTCTCTTGGCTTCGTACAGATTTCGTGGCACCCCGAGACCATGCTCATACATTACCGCTGTGTTGTACGCGCCTTCCTCCGAGAACTTCCTTGACGAAAGATAGCTAGCAAAAGCACTGATATATGATTTTTTAACACCATTTCCATGTAGATAGCAATCTCCAATATTTTTGTTGTATTTGGGATCGGTTTTGGCCAGCTCTTTGAATATATCGCACATTATTATGTCTTGGTCCTCTATAAGTCTATGCTTTTCTAATAAGTATATGGTATTGCTAACAGCCGAGGGAAGATTAAACTCGGACAAAAACATGTAAATTAAAAGCGCTTTGCGATAGTTGCCCTCTAGAAAACATCCGTAAGCTAATGTATCATACCTCAAAATCTCCGGATGAAACACCATTACACTGTTTAGAGATGTGTTTGAGGCCTCTAATGTATTGTTTTTGGAAAGGTAAACACCAAACTTGTATACTGCGGGTAGATATCCGGAATATGCCGCTGCTTTCAAATATTCTAAGCCTTTCTGCTCCTTTTGTGAGCTGGCTTCTGTAAGGAGATGAAGGCAATATGAAGCCTCAGAGTTTGGACTATTTCTCAATGCAATGCGCAGGTTGTTTATTGCATTTGGCTCGTTGAGGCGTTCTTCATCCATGTACACCCTTGCAACACCAATGTAAGACTGCGGGGCCTCCTCTGATTCACTAAACCAGAAGTATTCCAGCGCTTTATCCAGGTCTTTCTCAATGCCAATTCCATGGAGATGCATAACACCCATTAAATAATTGGCCTGCTTGTCGCCCTTCTTTGCAAGATACATTACTTCATTAACAACATTTTCAAGCTTAATATCTCTTGTTTCAATAAAAATAAAGAACTTCGATACGACCCAGGGATCACAGGTCCAAACATTTTTGATAACATCATTAATTTCTCTGGGCGGAATTGCCTTTTCCAAAACTATAAGGTCTCGAAAGTTGTATTTGTTTTTAAAGAAGAGATCTGCAACGCTGGCGCCGAGCTCCTTTAGGATATGATTCTTGGAGGATAATGGAATTTCCAAGTGGTTGTCAATATCCCCAGAACGTACCAGAATCATATTGCAGTAGAGGTTGTCTTCCGGTGCATCCAGAAGGGTAAGGACGGCCTTTTCTGTATCTTTCTTGAATCTTTTGAGAATAAAATATTTAAGAGCATAGTCTATTGGCTCCTCTATGTCCATTTCTAGAGCCTTTTGAATGTTGCAATCATCAAAGATACACTTTTCCAGTTTTGATGCGGAAGCCAAAAGGAAAAGTAGAGACAAGCACATTTGAAGGGTACGTAAATATTTTTTCTAAATAATGCTTACAAGAGCGATATAAAAATAGATTGTAATGCTGGACAGAGCGTGTTTGGTGTGTGTAGATTTACTTATGGAACACTAATGTATGAGTCTGGCCAGCGAATAATTAAATGGGAGCAGAGAAACACAGGCTTGCAGTAATAACATGTGCTTTATCTAAGTGCACATGAATACGAGATTGTACAATATGAATGCTGCTTACATCCTTTTGGCTTCGATAACAATTGCCAATAAGCTGATTTTTATGGAAAATTTTAACACCCAAATGCACAAGAAAGAAGTTAAGCAAAATATAAAAGACTTTCACAAAGCTGTAGAGGACAACGTGAGCGATCTCAAGACATTGGATATACTGCGACCAGCACTTCCTGAGCAACAAGTGTTCGTGCAAACTCAGCAATATATCCAAAATAACGTAAACTTATACACTAAAGAGAAAGCAATAAACATCTCTCTTGAAAATGGCCCATATAAATGTACATACACACATAATGGAAGCCACATGCTTGTGAATAATAAAAATGGATATATTTCTGGATTTAACACTCAAAATCTACAACTATGCTTTGAATCTAACATTGAAGATAGTATCTACGATACCAAATGGCTGCACAACGAACAGTACTTTGCCACGGCACAGGAAGACTGTGTGTTTGTTTATGACAAAATGGGAAGAGAGTTACATGCGGTGAGGGATATGAAAAGCACACGAATGATTGAATTCCTGCCCTATCATTTCCTCCTTGCTGGCACAACCACAAGTGGGTTTATGAACTATTTGGACACAAGCACTGGAGAAATAGTTTCTTCCCTATTTATTTCAGACAAGAATCCTAGTTGCATCAAAGCTAGCCCAACAAATGGTGTTGTCCATCTTGGGTCTAAAAATGGGCAAGTATCTCTCTGGTCTCCTTCGCAGAAGTCGTTTCTAATGAAGATTAAATGTCACAAATCAACGGTCACCAATGTCGAGCTGGATAGATCAGGAGTTCACATGATAACAACAGGAAATGATAATAGAATCGCCGTGTTCGATATTAGAAACACGTATAGGCCCATGAAATCTATCGGCACAAAGACCAGTGTCCATTTTAGCGCTCTAAGTCAAAGAAATCTTCTTGCATTTGGATTCTCCGACAAAATTGCAGTATTAAAAGATTTTCATAATAAAGAATCCTGTGTGATGAAGTACAAAACATCAGGAATTGTATCGTCACTTGAGTTTTGCAGTCACGAGGACATTCTAACTATCGGACACTCAAATGGATTTTGCTCAATTGTTGTGCCGGGCTCGGGCGATCCAGTATACGACACCACTGAAGTTTCGCCATTTATGAGCGCTAAGGGAAGAAATAATTTGGAGGTTAAGAAACTATTGGAGAAAATACCTGCAGACATGATTGCTCTTAAATCTGTTTTGAACCAGGTTGAGAAGCCAGCAAGGAAGATTGAGGAAACAAAAAGATATTATGAGACGGACGGTGAGTCAAGAACAGCCCTGAGCCGATTTGAAAAGAAAAGCTAGCATCATAAAAAGCAGTACGCAATCGTGTGTGCGTTTAAATAATAATTGGAAGGCGTAGATTCGGATTTCTTCGATGTTTATGCTCGAAATTCCAGTAACATTCACCAATCAGTTCAATAATTATCACTTATCGTAGTTTAATTATTATGAACAGGTATGCTCATCTTATTGATAAGCCTGAGATAGTTGCCAGAATACAAATCTGTAGCATTAATACTAGACAGTTTATTAAAGAAGTCTGTGCTTGCATTTAGCAGTTTTCACGTCTCAATCTATGTTCTTTTGTTCTTTGCCAGTAATATTTTTATTTTCTACATTTATGATGGCTATCTCATCTGCATTAATAATCCATTTATTTTCACCTTTGCACACCCATATGGATTTGAGTTCAGAACTCCTGACTTCGGAGGCAAAAAAAGAGGGAATGAAGTTTATAACGCAATCGGTTTTTGCAATTCTAAAGGAGAACAAAGAATGCACATACCAGTTTATATGCTCGTCCATATCTACCCAGAATAGTGAAACAGCTAATAGAAGGATCTACGATGTTCTGAATGTGATGCGGGCGGTAAATGTTGTTGGAAAGAAGAATAAAGTCTACTATCTGGTTGACAACACAGACAATATAAAGCGTAAGATTAACGAAAAAAAGAAGCTTATAGACATGAAAGAGACATTCCAGTACATCACCACTCGGAATGAGCTTCTTTCAAATACGCACAGTGAACGATTGTATCTTCCATTTATGATTATATCGACTGATAAAAAGTCAGAAATTCACTGTGATACAAATGAGGAAAGGAGTTTTTTCAACTTTAAATCAAATAGACCGTTGAGAGTGATTGAGGATCTTGGAGTTCTGCGCGAGATCCGGGAACAGTCAAAGGAGGATGCAAAGAAACACAGTAAAACACTTTCTTTTGATGCGTTTATATTCTGAGTGGACAGTATAAATACACATGAGTAGTTATGAGCCAAGCTGCTATAAAATACCCTCTAGGAAGCTGGCTCTTGTGAGATATCATTAAATTAAGATGGCTAAAATTGGGTTTAAGAATCTATATAAAATCGAACATGTGTCTTTATTAATCAATGGATACATAGGAATGTAATCTTTTGAGTTTTATGTCGATTACTACAATGAACTAAGCACAGAAGTGGGTATCGCAATTCAACTGCCATGCCAGGAACGCCGCTGCCTGTACTAACATAATAAATATCAGCTATCGTCGGCCATCGTGCTTTTTGCCGATGCATGTTCTGGCTTGGTTTTTTTAAAAAATTTGCCCAAACAAATATGTCATTCGTCGTCTTGTCCGCAATCATTGCTGCAAATTCACTGTTTTCGACCTACATCAACTGTAGACAGTACCAAAAGCTCGGAGAAAAGATGCCTGAGACTGCAATTAAAATATACACACAGGAAACGTGGTCCAGAAGTGTTCAGTACAGTAAGGAAAAGCTTATATTCCATACGCTTTCAGAAATAGTGGATTCATGTAAGGACATACTCCATCTCTTATATCTCGAGCCCTGGCATCTGTTCTTTGCAAGACGTTTTACAAATCCGGCTGTTCCTTTCGTCTTTTCGTACTTGATTACCAATCAAATATTCAAGATTCCGTTTTCAGCCTTCTCCGACTTCGTCATTGAGAGGAGATACGGATTCAACAAGAAAACTTTAAAGGTATTTGTTACGGATATTTTTATTATGTTTTTATTAACATTGTGCATTGGGTGGCCTTTTCTTTTCACTTCTTTTCACATTATTTCGAAATTCTCTAATTTCGAAATATTCCTTGGCGGATTTATTGTTGTTTTCCAGCTGTTTATGATGTGGATCTATCCTGTTGTGATAGCTCCACTTTATAACAAGTTCACACCACTTGAAGACCAATCTCTTAAGAAGAACGTTGAGGAGCTTGCTGCAAAGGTTGGGTTTAAAGTAGGCAAAATTGAGGTTATGGATGGATCAAAGCGATCAGGCCATTCAAATGCATACTTTGTAGGGTTTGGAAGAACAAAGAAAATAGTGTTCTACAATACAATTCTTGAGCAACTGAATGAGAGTGAGACTATCGCGGTATTAGCACATGAGCTGGGTCATTGGCACTACAGCCACATAATTCAGCTTCTGATTGTTGGATGGGCTGAGACATTTGGATACATTTTTGCTTTTAAAATGTTCGTAGCTGAAAAGAGCAGCCAGACCATCGCCATTTCTTTATTGAAGTTCATTTTTGCAGCGTCGTCTGTGTCTGTACCATTGATGCTACTTACTCACTCTATTAATAGGATGTTTGAGAAGCAGGCAGATCGATTTGCAGTGGACCAAGGCTATGGCAATGAGCTAAAAGCAGCGCTACTCAAATTGCATACGGAGAACATGGCCATGCCGGTAGTCGATTGGCTGTACTCGGCTGTTGGCTATTCTCATCCTCATGTGTTTGAGAGACTTGAGTTTATTGATCAAGCGATGAAGAAAAAAGAGTAAATCTATCTTTAAATTTTCAATATTGCAGTTTTTAATACGGAAGTTTAGCCTGTGGCTTCTTCCCATTTATTTCATTGATGGATTATGATGTTCAAATGCTTTATTTTCCCATCAGCAATGCCGATTCCAGCCATTTCCTCTATTCGGTCTTGTTTTTAGTACTGGTTTGAATTTTTGTTCTTGTAAAAATTTTACGACCCTCAATGGCCAAGAAAATAACCAAGCAGACAGGAATCAGCACTCAGCTGCCCTTGGCAATGCGCACTGGAAAGTTTGCCGCAGGCTTTAAAAGAACTCTTCTAAATATCATAAAGAACAAAGCACAGTGTGTTATTGTGGCGGCAAACATACCAGAAGATATGAGAAGACTCCTAGAGTACTACTGTGTCTTGTCCAACAATACGCCAATGAAGTTCTATGAAGGAAGCAACAATGAGCTTTCTGTCCTTGCTGGATTAAAATTCAGAACGTCTGTTATTTCAATTCTAGATCAAGGAGAGGCAGACTTAATTGGACAAGCTGAATAAATATTTCTTTAAGTTAGCCCAATAAGCTTTGTGTTGAGTAAAGTTTTGAAGTGGTTTGTGCTCTGGATAAATATATTTGGCCGAGCTGCTACCTTCTCAGTTTAACCTTCACCTTCTTTAAGCCCTCATTTTTGAGTCGGTTGCTTGCAAATTTGTTCATTCAGATCAAGACTGGCTCGTGTATTTTGCGAGACATCTGCTGTTATTTGGTTCAATACTTTTATAAATCCTTTGTCTAAATCAAAGCTAGGTAACTAACGGTTCTGTGGCTATAATAGACCGTTTTGGGATATAAATGCGGTTTATACTCAAAACTCTGCTTCGGGCGTTACCAAATAGGTCTTGGCTAACAAGCATTACTTGAACCTGTCATTTTCTGGCCATAACAGTAAATTTAAGACTAAGATAGAATCGCAATTACTCAAACCTTGCCCAAACTTAAATAGAGGGTGAGAATATATGAAGATGAACATTGGGACCTAGTGCAAAAAGTAAATGCACTGATAAAGCTCTGGAGATTGCTTTCTTCTACAGTCTTCGCCTAGATCTGAAATCAAACTGGCATTTCCACATAGTATGTCGATACTATTAGAATACGGGAACAGCTCCGACTCCATGCTGCCCGGATACACCAGAGTCTCAGGACCGCCACAATGGTTCTGTTGTGAAAGTACAGTATTGATAGGAGTAGTTGTCTGAGATTGGAGATGTTTTACAAAATTTTATGGTAAAAACAGCCCAAAAGGAACGGTACTTTGGATATTAAAAAATCCAAATTAAACACAGCTTTATTTAAAAGATTAATGCTTTGTTTGTGTGCTAGCCTATCTTCTTTGCAATTATAGCTCATAAGTTTTTGTTGGTATCTCAAGTAGATGGTGATCTGAAAATTAGGCGTTGTGCATCAAATTCACTTTAAACATATTCTTTCGTTTTTCACTGCCTATCCTTCTTCAAAGTTTGTCAATCCCTAAATGCAGCAGAACCCTGTCCAAAACAAAAAGTCAATACGAGTCCCTGATTTACCTATTGAGATTTATAAGGACCAGACCCAAAACACCACATATTCTACCTCCAACCCTCCTCCATTTCTCTCGACCACCGATAGACTTGTTTCAGAAAAGAACAACAGCGACCCAAGCTATCTAAGATCCACTATGTACACTTCGCCATCCTCAGAATTCACACTTGAATCTTGTGCTATGCCTTTCTCTATTATTGCCAATCCATTTAATGAGAAAGGCTGCTTGAATTTTACCAGTGGTTCTGATATTTGCACTGGTTGTAGGTCATATTTTAACTGCTTTACTCGCAGAGACAACACAGCCTTCATTTGTAACATCTGCGAAAGGAAGAACGACTCACACACAAACTACCCAGAAAATCTCAAGCTGAGCTCATTTGAGTACATCATCTCATCTTTTGTAGAGAGAAAACCCCCACATGTCGCAAACCAGGAAGGGCAACCCATAGGTCTTGACTATCCTGTTATAAGGAAATTGATTGATCCAGTGTTTGTTTTCATGTTTGATATGTGCTCTTTGCCACTTGTGGAAGCTATTTTAGACTCAATTGTTGAAATTGTCCAAAATGAAAATTTTCAGATACTATACCAGAATATTGGATTCTTTGTCATTAACAACGGAATAACCACCTTTGGAGCCAACCTAGGAAAGCCTGTAAAATACAGAATGCCAGCAGATCTACCTTTCATTTCACAGAAATGCACAGTGCCCACAAAAGATTTAGATGTGATAATTAAGATTTTGCAAGAAGTTAGAAAAATAAATGAAAGAGCTGTGCCAGAGGCCAACACAATTATAAGCACAATCAAGCACATTTCCTCATTTACAAGTGGATGCAAAGTGGCCTTGGTGTCCTCGTGTCCTGCAGAACTTAACTATGAGCTGATTCTGTCAGACAGAAAAAACTGTTCTGTAAACTTATTTTGCCTGTATGCCGATATAAACAAGATGGCTAAGCAGCACATAACATTAGAAAAATTGTCGTTCTACTCCTCAGGAAAGGTTTATAAATACATCCACCAGGATATTCCATTTGCTAAAAAAGATCTGAAAAATCTCTGCTTGAGTAGATCAGTATTTGATGTAAAGCTTGTTCTGAAGGTCTCTGATAACTTAACAAAGACCTCATTTGTTGGATCAACTCTTGACGACGGACTTGCCACCTCACACCTTAACCATATGGATTCCAGCACATCTGTGCTATTTAATCTAGGCCTTAACGGACCTTCAAAACTGACAAAATACATTCAACTGCAAGTATCATTTACTGATTTTGATGGATCAAGAAGAATGAGAGTTTTCAATCATTCATTTCCCGCAGGAACACCTGCTCATGTGTTTTCTTCGATGTCCTTCGATACACTTTTTGCCTCTCTAGTGAAATTAAATATTTCAGAAGATGTTAAATTGGAAAAATTGATCACTGATTCACTGGTGTACTACAGAAACAAGTGTTCGTCCACCACATCCTCCTCGCAGTTCGTTCTGCCCGACAGTATCAAATGTTTGCCCGTTCTTATACAGTCATACTTGAAGAAAACTGATTTAGAAAAAACAAGACTGATAAATGCTACAATAGAGCAAAATCTTAGGCATTTCTATCCCAGAATGTTCTCTCTGACTGAATATACTGTTTTTCAAAATCTGGAGCAGACAAAGAGCCTACGACTGACTGTTAATAATATTTCTGAAAATGACATTTACATCCTTGAGAACTCACAGAAGATCTTCATTTACATTCCTAAAGGAGTGGATAGGGCACTGGTATGGAAACTATTTGAGGAGTGTGATGGCGTTCTGGTTGTAAAGGAAGACAATGAGGAGGAGTGTTTGATCTTAAATAGAATTATCGAGCAGATTCAGCTTCATTACAACTATGAAATGAGGGTTGTTATTTGCCTGGCGGGTGAGAGTGTTTCTGAGGGAGAGTTTTTGTTGAATATGGTTGAAGATAAGATTAACAACCAATTGGATTATGTTGATTATATTTTCAAATTGCATTTTGATATTCAAAAAAGTTAATAATAAATTTATTCTCAGTAAAGTATAGCTCTCATATATACGTCACATGTTTCGATGTCATTTACACTACGGAGTGCTGTGTGTTGCGAAAAGGGGTAATATGGGGTGTCTGGAGCATTCTCTGCCAGCTGGAAAATCAATACATTGGTTCAATAATTCTAGTTATTCTCAAATTAAACTACACTTTTTAAAACTTTTCTTCTTTGTGTTTTCAGTTTTGTCTGATAATGACCCTTTAATTGATGGAGACCAAAAAAGCGTTTTCCATTTCACTGCTAAACACTGGACTAGTTCTTGTGATTCGTACTACTTACTATACGCATACTAAGCAGAACTTTAAAAAGGCTGTACAAATGTTTTCATTCAATCTGCTAAATTATGATCAGTCGTTTTTCATGCTGTATGTAATCTCAATGATACTTCCAGTTGTAGTAATGATAATGCTGTTTGGCAACGTCTATTCCAATAAGATGAGCAATTCCCAATTTGTATCCAAGGTTGTTATGAGACATCTGGTTTTTGGATATTTAACAATGTCAATAATCTACGTTATAAACGTCCTTAATGATTATGTATTTTTGTCGTACTATTCTACAAAAAATCTAGAAAACTACAATGAGTGGCACAAGTACGTTCTCCACTTCATCCTTACACCCGTGTTTTTCCTGGATTCGATATATAGTATTGAAATCGAAAAAATTAAATATGAAAACGTTGATAGGAATCTAACATTCAATAAGAGCTATTACTATCTTGCCCAGGTATTCTTTGGATCGTATCTGGTGTATGCCCTGCTTGTGGTTCTCTTCCTCGACAATCAACTTGTGGAGCTATTCTATGCCCTGTTCAGCATCAAAAGTATCAACAAAACTTCGAAAATCTCAGAGTATCTGGTATGTCTGATTAATGATGTAATAGTCTGTGTTTTTGTGTCCTTGGCCGTGGGAATCGTTGACCAGGGCATTACCATTATACGGTTCACAACACTGTTTAAAATATACTCGAGCGGGACTTCCATAAAAAACGAATATGTCGTAAAATAAGCACCAGAATACCACTTTCTGCCCTATATAGATACGCTCAAGCGCAGAATGCGGATAACTACTAGCAAGATCTCTGATTAGTACAGGAATAAAAATTCATTAAAGACTGTTATACATCCATAATGATAGCAATATTAAAGTGATTTGTTGGTGGGATTTATTTGATGTTATTTCTATTGCATTTGGTCATACCTGTAGAGTAGAACAACTTGATGAACAAGAAAAGTATTTGGTTGGTTAATTTTCAAATATTTTCTTCATTTTGACGACCTAAAGTGCTGGTGTCGAGAAGACATGCATGCGCAAGAACCACAGCCAAAGCGATTGAAAGAAATGCTATCAAAACAAGATAACTAGATACAATGCTAGACGAGATGAGGGCTAAGAAGATGAGAATGCCAATGCAGCCATAAAGGGTGTAGCGAGGTGTAATTTCTACTCCGGAAATGGTGTGGCTGCTAACAGAGAGATAGAAAGCACCAGCACAAACAGAAAGAGGAATTACAATGACAAACCTAGTCAGAACCACAAATACCAGAGCAATAAAAGCAATACACAGATAGTAAAAGAGAAACTTGGGAATGTTGGTTTTGGATCTAGCAAAGGCTTCATCCACAGAGAACGGCAGAGTGAAAGATCCAAGTCTGAAAAATTCAGATGGTGGTTTTCTTTGGGCATATGAGTTGCGGATAAAGCCATAGATGGTTGATTGCTGTTCTTGGAATTCTCCTTGCATGCGTGGGGTGTTTCAAATGAAAAAATAAGAAGTTACAAAAAATAATAAAAATAAAAGCATCGAGGAGAGTTGTTTAATAAATTTGTAAATCGTATAGATATGCAAATTTGCACTTGAATGGCTTAACAAATGTATGCTGATGCTGTCCGAAAGTCTTTTATGTTTTCACAAATATACATCATAAATGCGATAGGTTGTAACATGTCAGACACATATCGGAGATATTCAATGCGACTGCCGTCTAACATACTAAATCGTTGCTTAGTTATTGATTTTTCTATTGGTCTTCAAATTTTCAGATAAAAACTGGTACTCAATCCCATCAAAAACTAAAGAAAAATCCCAGCTTCTTTTTGGATAAAGCTTCATCTGATTTGAACTGAAAATTACACATAATGAATTTTTTCTTTCTTCAACGATTATTCCCTCTTTACCTGCAATTTTGACCTTAGCACCGGTCAACTCAGCCCTGTAAAGAACATCCAAAAAGGCCTTTGGAGAAAGATTTCCCTTCAATTCCTGAACATAGCTGCTATGCATCTTGTTGATCTTGACGAAGTCTTCAAAATTGAATCTATCCTTGCATATCCTTCTAAGGCCCTTTTCGCGTTCTGCTTTTTTGCTCTTAAATGGCTGCGTGTCAAAACGGAGAATTGTGCTTTGGTTTTTAATGGACCCTTGCTTAATTTTTGACTCGAAATGTTGTTCTGCATTAAATGGCATGCACTGTGAGTGGGCAGGCTATTGGTCTGTAAAAATAAAACGAAGAAAACAGTTCTAAAAACAAAATTTAACAATAGAACATTGAAGTACAAAACGCTGGCTGCAGTTAAAACAAAATGCCGCATGGCCAATACTTTCATGCTGTAGATAGTGCCAAATATAATAGGTGAGTTCATCAAAAGACTACCCTAGTACCTCTGTCTACTTATTTCTGCTATTTTTTCAACGTGCTCGTTTGTTGGTGCATTCGCCTCTTGGAGAATACTTCGCAGCCCAAACGAACAGCCAAAGTCCTTTTCGGCCACAACTGAGATTTCTGATGCATCGATAACATCCTTCTCGTAATGCCTCGAAAGGAGGGCAGATCTGTTTATAATATCTGTTATGATTTTCTCAGCGTAGCTCTGTATGCCTTTGACAACATCGTGTTCTGCCTTTTTCCCCGTGATTTTCTGTAACTTTTCTGAGGAAAGGAAGTGATTATCCATGGGCATGATAGCTAGGGTAATGAAGTAAAAGGTAAGTCCCAGAGCTATACCACCAAAATAGTATATAGTTGGCAATTGATGTAAATTAGACGTAAAGCATACTCGAGTTTAATTTTTAAAGATATTTCGTCCGTTTAGTCCGAAAAGCAACTTAACTTAACACATGTGAAATCACAAAATATTATTGACGTATTTTTTTAGTTTGATCAATAGGTTGCATGTCAATCAAAATGTCAATTTATATCATAAATTAATCAAATGAGTATTTTCCAAACATCAATCAATCGTAGAAAAATTGATGCTTATGTAAATAGCATTCATTATATTTTTGCAGAAGTACGTGTTGACTATACTAGGGTGTTAATATAATTGATTGCAAGCAAAATGTCAATTGACTTTAATATATTTTGACAGCAGAGTATAAATTCAATTGAAATACATTGGGGTCAATGCCGCCATTAACAAGCCGAGTCTATTTAATAAATGTAACCCGAAAGAATCTTTGCTTTCTCCACATACTATTCTTTGCATCGCAGCTTCTCCTCAGCATTATACTGATATTTAATCTTCCCTACAGACAGCCGGGGATTAGTGTAGGTAATAAGGATATTAAAAGATACTTTTGGCATCTTGGGATACTCAGGTACATTCGAATATATCTAACTTTGAAGTCTCTTATTACTGCAAATATCTACGGGTATTTTGTTTCCGTCTGTCTAATTTTGCATAATGATTCATTGACCATTCTGATGCATGCGATGGTGACTGGACTGGCGAAGAACCGTAGTTCAATGATTCTGGAGATTGTATTTATGTTATTATGTATTACAGAGCTTGTAGTTTGTATATCCTATCTTATCATTAACAGAGCTGATATAGTGATTCAAAAGTTTAAAAAAACATGCTATAGTCCAAGATTTATGGAATTCTACAAGTGTAAACAGATCATAGACTATCTTTCTGTTGTTGATTTTCTGATCTCAGGTGCGCATGCAGTAGGTAATATTTTTGGAATCACGATTTATATTTCTTTATTTACGATTATTGAGTTTGTATTGTCAAGCTTGTCGCTAATCATGATACAGATTGACTTTAAATTTCAGGAAAAAACATTTAAAAAGTATGTATTGATAGCCATGTGGTTAGATGTAATATTTTCCGTGGTTTCGTTTATTTTTGCCGTTAGCTATGTAAGGCAGCCGTTTAACACATGCAACTTTGTGCTGACTGCATGCGACTTTCTGTTTAAGCTGCTAGTCGATTTGGTACTGTTTTATCACATGTACAGATACAAGAAGCTGGCAGTTTCTCTGGAGTGGCAAAAGCACATAATGAAGCGCAAACCGATATATCTGTAAATAAACATTACTCATGGCAATACATTAATGAAACCAATGCAGTGTAATTGTAAACACAAAATATACTACTGTGCTGTCTTAAATAGCTTTATTAAACCTTAGCGGTTGCTACTTTTGATTTTGATTTGAGTTTATAGTTTGATTTAAGTCTATAGTTTTTAATGGCTGCCGCACAGGTTACAGGATTGTCTGCAGGGCTTTCTGCGGAATTTTTGAGTGGGGAAAATTCATGATTTCTAGGTACGCTCAAAACGCCGTTCTTCGTTGTAAATTCAAAGGAGTCAAATATGAACTTTTCCCTCTTAATTCCATTGGGAGAGGCTGGCTTGACCAACATGCCCTTCTCGTTGGTGAATGGTATTTTTTTAAATGCCTCATGAAGAGGTAGCTTCTGTTCAGAAACTCTTTCTACGAATGCCCTCGTGAAAAGGTGGTTGCAAATATTACCGTAGACGTTATTTCCATTCCTAGCTTTGGCCTCGCTGTACTCTTCTATTTTAATATGCTCACCATCCCTAAAGAATGCACCGACACTTTCGTTTGGCATTGCTTTAACAGCCTTTGAGAGTGTCTCGAAGTTGTACTTGTAAAATGCACCAACATAGACCTCATCAAGGATATTTGCCAGAACATTGTCCACAGAAATAACGTTGAATGCTTCTACCTTAGTTCTCAGCTGGGCCTTCTTAATTGCATCAAAAAAGTCACCATTGCCAACAGGATTCATTATCACCTTTCCGTCTCTACATAAGCTCTGGCGTGTCTTCATATCCAGTGCCTCAATGCCGCTTTGCTTGAATATCTCTATTCCCTTTATAAATGTGTAATTCTTGTTCGCAAAGAACTCCTTCACTTGCTTGTCGGTTGAGTCACTAGTCATTATGAACAAGTAGAGTTCACATTTGTACTTTTCATAAAGACACTGTAGTCTTTTGAGGTGCCATTCGAAGAGAGTAGCTCCCTCTATTTGAAAGAGCCCCTTTGGGTATGTCAGTCCAAGACGTGTTCCCTCGCCTCCACTGAGGATTACTACGCCGAGTTTTCTACCACCTGTCAAAACCTTGACTCCTTCATTAAAAAGTTCCTCACCTTGTTTGTTTAGATTGCCATCCTCATTATAGGGAGAAATGATGTCCTTATCGCTCAAGGGTATCATGGCCCATTGTCCTCGTTTTAATTTAAATAGATAAATTAACCAATCAGAAATAAGGAGAGTTCAAACCACTGGTAATATAGCACTCAAAAATTCATAAGGATATTTGAAAATGTTTTAAACGGGCAAGTACGATGGTAAATAAAGATGTATGAATGTAATGAGCACTATGCGTTATTTGTAAACTTAAAACATTTACGTTGGAATGGGCAAATCGTTTTTGGAATTTTGAAATCTTGCCCCTTACTCCTGCTCCTTTGTGTGAAAAAAGTAAATTTACAAAGTTTTAAGGAATCAAATATGTAGAATAGATGAACTAGCTAGAATTTTCATAGTTTAATAATGTGCAGCCATGGCTGAGTAAAAGCTTGTAACAAGGTGGTGCTATGCTTTGATTCCGAGCTGATATTAACACAAAAGCGTCATATTGAAGCTTAGTATTGTGATATTAATCTAGAACTGATGTTCAAGCATGTATGACACAGAATAACTTTAAAATAATTGTTATAAATTTAATAAACTAATAGGCATCGATATTTAAATTTTTTGCAATGCTAAAAATACACACAGGCCAGTACATATTATCGGATATGTAGATGCTGTATTTGATTTGCATCACACTAATTTGCTGATTTCTCTAAGTTTCCTTGTATGACCCATGTCTAACGAACCACTGAAAGGCAATGTCTTTGTTTTCACAGGAGAAATGTCCATGGACAGAGAAGAGGCAAAGAGCCGAGTCCTTCTTCTCGGTGCAAGGGTCACAACATCTGTGTCGTCCAAGACCACATATCTTATTACTGGGTCTGAGCCAGGGCCCTCGAAGATCGAAAAAGCAAAAGAGCTCGGAACGAAAATATTAAGCGAGGAGAAATTTTTGGAGCTGTTAGACAAATATTCCTTCAAAATGGCCAAGGCCATGCAGACATCAGTCTCATCACCAATGAATACAAAACTAGATGTAAAGACTAACCATAGATCCTGGGCAGAGAAGTACAGGCCTGCAACAGTTGAAGAGATTGTTGGCAATAAGACAGCAATTGAGCAGCTTCGATTATTTATCCAAAACGGCACTGAGTATAAAGCAGCACTACTCAGCGGTCCCCCTGGAGTGGGTAAGACCACTGCAGTCCTTGCAGTATGTAGAGAACAAGGAATAACACCCATTGAATTCAACGCAAGTGATTTGAGAAGTAAAAAGATGCTTGCCGAGACCATATCAAACTGCACTAGTAATCTGTCAATTAGCAAGGATTGGTCTGTCAGTAAAAGTGTGATAGTAATGGACGAGGTGGATGGCATGACTAGTGATAAGGGAGGCATTCCTGAGCTGGTAAGTATTATTAAGAAGACAAAGGTCCCTGTTATCTGCATTTGCAATGACAAAACTCATCAAAAGATGCGAACGCTATCTAGTTATTGCTTAGATATACGTTTTAGGAAGCTGGATCCAAGGACTATCATGCCGAGAATCAAGATCGTTTTGGAAAAAGAAGGCAAAACACTACCAGAGGGAGCCATCAATGAAATAATAATGAATTCAAATGGAGATATCAGGTATATTCTCAACACGATTCAAAGCCTTGTTATGAAACCAGTTTTGAATCTTGATTTTATAAATAAGACGTTAGTCAAAAAGAACATTTTAAAGGGGACCTTTGAAATAGCAGCTGAGCTGTTTCAGAAAAGAGGCATTGCAGAGAAAATAGACTTGTACTTTGAAGACAATAGTCTTATGCCTCTTTTTGTGCAGGAAAACTACCTAAAATGCGCATTTAGGAATCTTAAAGAGATGCTGGCCTCAGCAGAGTCTATCAGCATGTCTGACATAATCGACTCAAGAATTCATGGCACAGAACAAGAGTGGAGTTTAATGCCTTACCACGCATTCTTTAGTTGTGTCTATCCTCTTCATGGCAGACTGATGCACAAAAGACTCGATTTCCCACTATACTTAGGACAGTATTCTAAATTCGGAAAGAATAATCGGTTATTAACTGAAATATGTTATCACTTTAGACCTAAAGTGACTAGAAAATCGTTTAGACTGTTTGTGGGTGAGCTTATATTCAAAAGATTTACTAATGGACTACAAGAGGGCAATATTGGACAGTCCATTAAGGTCCTAGAAAGCACAGATCTTTTGAAGGAAGATGCAATCAATCTTGGAGAACTGATTGGGTCCAACTCATATCAAAGTATTAGTGCAAAGTATAAAATGGCACTAACACGAGAGTATAATAAGCTGCGAAGAAGACTTCCATATGCAACCGGCTATGCTGAAGGCAGCAAAGATGAAAGTGACGAGGACTATTAGAGTATAAATTTTTAATATTGTAATGATACCGTAACTTTATTCCAACTTAATTTGCTTTGTATAAACAGCCGTTAAATTAATTTTGTTAGTGTGATTTTCCTACATGTTTAGCTCCTCAAATATTACCGTTTATCGGAATATGCAATTTTGTAAACATGAGAGCTTTTCCTTGAGCCCTCATGAAAAACATTGAAGATGAACTAAAAGCATTGAGAGATTCTGAAAACAAGCCACCACCCACTCTTGCAGATCTAGAGAACATAGCCAAGAAGATCTCCAATCCAGATTATTGCAAAGACATTAAGGTAAAATCCTTTGTAACAAGACTTCTTCCAGAATGCTACTCAGCATTCACATTCAATAATCTGGATGTCAAAAATTTCCATGAAGAAACGCTTTTTTTTATTTTCTATGCTCTTCCAGAATCTGAATTACAGGTCAAGGCGTACAACGAGCTTATAATTAAGGGTTTTGCATTTAGCAAAACATTGAATGCCTTTGTTTTTTTTGCAGATCCAAAAATTGCAGATAATAAGAAAAGAAGCATACTTGTCTTTGATCCTTTTTTGTGGGAAAAAGTCTACAGAGAAACTGTATTTGATGAGAAGTTTATCTCAACTCTTGAGCACCTTGTGGAGTGCAAATACGACGAGGAGCCGTGAGCCTGAGTCTAATATCAAAGCCATATCTGCCATGTAAAAAGAAGCTTGCCAGCCAATGCACAGTAGAAAATAAACATTTAACGTAAAACTAATGCTAAATGGATATATTAAATTATAGATATGTTTTATTAATGCCGAGGCTACGGTAGTACTTAAGTTCATATTCCTAATGTTTCAATATTGTCGACGAGCTCGTCTTTACTGTCAAATACACACACTCTATTCAGCATCTCCTTGTCATTGGAAATATCATCAATAAAATACATGTATTCATCATCTACCTCCTTTTCTGACTTTAATGTCCAGTTTCTCTTTGAATTATTAAACACTCGAACAAGAAGAATGTCTGTTCCCAGATCTATATCTGTTGCTAGATTAGACCCCTCAAGGTTATATCCAGCAACCGTGTCATCGTCCTTTATTTTCAGATGCGTTGTTACATCAAAGAATTTTAGGTCGTCTGCTGTGAGTGTGGCTTCGTATAGCTCATTTCCCAGTGGTCTGCAATACACAACCCTGTACTTCTTGAAGTTGCACGATCTCATGAGAATTTTAAACTTGTCTTCGTTGGAGTAGTACTGCTTGGAATAAAGCTTGTTACTCTTTTGTGTAACTGGATCGAAAAATGTAACGGTAGATCCCACCCTTGAAACCAGTGCGAAATTTCCTAGCCCAAGCATATTCCCAGGTCCTAGATAGACCAGATCATCCTTGCAAAACGGCAATATTTCGACGGAAAAGGTAAATTTCTTGTTTGCAGTATTGTTAGACTCATCCTCGCTGATCAGTCTTGAAGAATTAATTACGCGCGTCCCACAGTAGCTTGATAGAAAATCAACCATATGAACGGCGTCCTGGCGATCCAAGTAGTAGAAATCAATACCATCCTTGCGCTCTTTTATATTTGAGGCGGGGAGATGGGCTTTGTGCTTCAAAATTAATTGCTCGATATAAAGAAATGTTCTCTTGTGATGGGGTCTCTGCCTTAGCTGTACTAATGCCTTCCAATACTGCTTTGCCTCTGTTCTCATGCAGTTTGTGCACTGCATATTAGTTACATTGTATCTGAGCATGCAGCTTTGCTCGATGCCATCCTGTGCTACTTTTATTTCAACGATCATTCTCATAGAATGCTCCTCGGTGTAGACGAAGTTGGAATCGACAATATTCAGGCCCTTTAGTGATTTATTGCGTCCAAGCAGGAATATGAGAAGATCCTGTGACCCCCAAGAAAGAACTTTCCAGCCTTTTGATGGAAAGAAATATCGCTTGCATCCTCTGCATGTTTCTATGGCCATTGAGGTCTTTATGCTTCTAGTCACATCTGTCTCATTATTCAAACAGCGAAAGCAGATGCTTCGCATGTTTGGTTCGATTTCTATCCCACACTTACAACAGTGAATCATGGGTCAAAAATTTAAAGCGTTATAAAAACAAATAAAAATGGCAGGCTTTAAATATTTTAAAAATCTACCAGTCTTCATCGCAGTCTTGCTTTAGCCACTGCTGTCAACCAATACCTACAGTAGTCTAGTCTAGTGATAAATTATAGAGGAATACTTTTAATGAAACGCATCAGCCATGCACTCGTAGGTTGTAAACATCTGAAAACTCTTTTGGATCTGTTGTAATACTTAAAATATTCATAATAAAGTCAAAATTGTCGAAATTTGATACTTCACTAACTGTTTTCTTCATATCAGCACTCATAGGGCTTTTCACAAAGTACTCTATAAACTCAGTCACGTTTTCATCACTACTCGGCATGACTGTAAAAAAGTGGTCATTTATACATTTGCGTATATCATCCCTAAAACCAGACCCACATGCCACTATTTTCAAACTTGAATAAACACTTGCTTTGGAAACCTGGGCAAGAGCAGCCAAGCTTGCTTTGGAAAGCAGATGTGCCGAGTCAATAAGAACACAACTATCAACGAATCGCGCTATTCCCATCTGTACATACGAGTTGACAACCTCATCGACATGCCTACGACTAAACATTGAAATGTTATCATTATACTTGTTGAACGCGTAATCAAAATCATACAGCGACAGCACTATCTCCCTTTCCTTTATCGTATGCACCCCGCATTTTGACAACTGAACATATCGATCACCCTCAAGATCATACTCGTCAGCCTTGGTTTCACTCCTTCCCAGTCTTTTTATTATACCAATGTTAGGTTCAATATAAACTGCATCTCCAAGATTGATATTTGAAACAACAGAAATGAGATTTTTAGATAAGCTCAGCTGCTTTGTTGCCTTCGCAGTTCTAAGCGAAAGCTCAATCTTTAGTGGAGTCCCTTCTTCATCCTTGTCTATTTTAATATCCGCAACCTCCCCCTCGTATACGTCGCACGCTAGATTTTATTGAAATTAAAACATTTTTCCTAATGAGATTTGTGATGTTTGGAACTAGGATGGCATCGTAGCTGTTTATGGAGCAGTTTACAGATTTTCTGATCACCTCACATGCCGCCTTCCGAATGAGCGAATGCTCGTTTATGACACAAAGAAGGGGAATGTTCTTGTTGCTTAAGAATTCCTTAACTGCGCTTAAAAACCTAGCATTGTTCCTAAACGGAGGCATTCTCTTGTCCAGGCTGATCAAGTCATTTTCTACAGAATCTTTTTCTGCGTCTTCTACCATTTTCTCGGGGCACTGAGTGAGAAACTAAAGCGTAGACGGTATGAATATCATCCAATTGAAAAACATCACTCCAGTCCGAGTGGCCTAATGGCAAGGCGTAGCTCTCCTAAAGCTGAGATTGCGGGTTCGAGTCCCGTCTCGGACGATGGTGTCTTTTTACTATATGCATGAGTTGCTTGTATTTTATGCTGCGACATTGAACTGCTACGCTATAAGTACATTATCCATTGAAACATAATATTAAACACCACTTGCTTGAAAGTGTTGTGATTTAATCATAAAAGCCAAGCGGAACATAGTCAAACTCTGCATTGAGGATATCTTTTAATACTGCTTCTCTCTTCTCTTCATGAACTTCGCACGGGATTATCGCGTTGCTCCACGCTTTAATTGATTTATCTAAACTCATACCAGTTTCTTTTTTATTTGCATCGAGTTTAAGGACAAGCCCTTTGATGAGTCTGAAAACGGTCCTATTCATCATAATGAACGGGAGTCTTTCCATGAAAAACAGCCTGTCATTTCGGTTTGAGTCACTTTGGTACAGCTCATTTAGTCTTCCAACAATTTGTGCATCGAAGAACTTGATGTGATTTTTGATATATGTCTTGGATGCGGAAGCTAAGGCATGGATGTCCATATCGTCCTTGTACTTTTGCTCCTTGCATTTAATAATATTGCTTAGGTAAGCTTCCTTTTTCTCATCTGAGCCATTGCAATCAAATAGTCCTTTTGCCTTTGTCTTTCTGTCTAGAAATTCAAGATTGTAGAGTAGTGTAGCAGAGGGTGCATGCGTATGAATTCTCTCAAATTGCTTTACCAACCATCGGCAGAATACGGAGCATGGATAGCTGTATGTTCTTTCATCCTCAAACAGTGATGACCTAAGGTTGTTTTTAAGATATTCTTTTTCATTATCCACTAAAGACTCAAACAAGATGCGATCCCCGCCATTCTTGCCACTATCCAAATTAGCTTTACTGCTCTTAGTGTTTTCACTAGTCTTACTTTGAACTGAGTTGTCTGCTTCGCTTGCCATGGTGTTATTTGTACAAATTTATTTATATTTTTATGTTTCAGGCTAAAATATGAAGTTAGCTGTTGATAGAATAGAAAAGAGACGCAAAGGGCATATATTAAAATATATAGATCCAGAAGTCCACGCTGCACCCTTTCAATTGATGATATAAAATACCAATAGATAAGTCTTAAAACTAAGAACGGCATTTATTTTCTAAGATCAAACTCTTTTGGCTTCTTTTGATACAAGTAGTACGCAAGACTTAGGATTGCTGCTACACCTAGAATGACGATATACACACTTCTGCCGCCTCTTTCACCCTTTGCAGGCATCTTCTTACCAGACGAGGGGAATGAGTTGGTGATAATCCGCTCGAGAACTAAGGTGCAAGTAGATGCGCCTGAATAGGATGTTACGGCAAGGTATGATTCGCGTGGTACTTTTGCAGCTCCTGTGTATAGAATGTGCTCTTTTGCATTGTGCAGAAACTTGATAGTCAAGGTACCTGCTCTTCTCGTAAATACTAGTTTATAGGAATCCTCTGCTGAGTATTTGATCGGTATCCCACTCTTTCTGGTATTTGCACTATCGACAAACTTAATATAGGGCGAGTTTTCAATGTCGATCACTGCACCAAATCCACTGAAATTCTGGTTTCTGCCGTAAAATCTCGGCTCGTTAATTACTTGATCACTAATCCAGAAGCCAAATCCAGCACCTTTTCCGCCTTTGGAGACATTGCTTATACTGAAATCAAAGGTGATTTCGTATTCTCTGGGCATGAATTTATTCTTCGAAACTATGGCCGCAAAGCTATCTGCCGCCTTGTATCCAAGCTGTGTGCAGTCCCTTCTAGACCGCGTCTTGTTAACATATTCATTGAAGAAATCAAAGAAGTCTTCTCTTCCATTTGCACCAACGTGTGGAGGAATCAAAGAAAACATGTCAATAAACTTAGCTTGTGGTTGTTGGAGTGGCTCTCTGGCAAGCGCTTCTCCAGCTAGCAATATTCCCTTGATTATTAGCATTCCTTTAGCTAAAAGCATGCCTCTAGCAAATCTTTGAAGCAAGGAAGCAGGAAACATAAGGGCTCTGGAAAGTCCAAATGAAACAAAACGCCTATTTATAAATTTTCAAGCAAAGAAGCAGCAACAACGCCAATATAGTAAGGTATATATGCTAGTGTTATTCATTCTACTAATACTGTTCTTTGTTGTAAAAAATATTTTTAATACATTTTTCTGATCCTTAAATGCTCAACAAACAAACCACACATGAATCGATCATTGCTATTTTGAGTATTATGTCAAGGATACTTGTACTATTGCTGGGAAAAGTGGTCTCCTGTTATTTTCAGCGCTTTGACTTAAGCACTTCCCTTTCTCCAATCAAATCTCCCTTCAAATACCTTGAAAGTTGGGATACAACTCACTTTATTAACATTTCTAATCATGGATACTCACATGAGCATAGCTTGCCTTTCTTTCCTCTTGTTCCTTTGATTGTTAGAACCTTAAACTTCTCTGACTACCTTACGACGGCAGTCATTCTCAGCAATATTGCCTTTATTTTCTCTTCTCTCATTTTCTATAAGCTCTCTTTACTTTATTTTGACGAAAGATTCTCCCTTATTTCCACCATCTTTTTCATATGCAATCCAGCTTCAATCATCTATTCGGCATACTATACAGAAAGCATCTTTACTCTCATTTTTCTACTTGCTCTATTTTATACTATCAAAGGAAAGCTTTTCAGAGCATCGGTGCTTTTTGCAGTCTCGACGTTTTGCAGGTCAAATGCCATTTTCTTCGTTCTCTTCCACAAGATTCTCTATGCCCCGATCATTTTGCTGCCTTTTGGTCTTTTTCAGCTTTATTCGTTGCTTCTAATAGCCAGGCACAATGCTTCGTTTCGGGTCTTCATACCCTATTCGATGATTCAAAGCAAATACTGGGACCAGGGCTTTCTTAGATTCATCAGGATACGACACACGCCAAATATCCTTATTGGGCTGCCTGTTATTCTTATTTCCTCTTTTTTTCTCTTCCAGTACTTCAGCCTTTCGTTCAAAAGGAATAGTAAAAAGAGGATGGTAGAAAACTGTCGGGAAACAACCGTCTCTGACAAGGAGAACGATAGAAATTCAAGCTTAAAGCGTAAAGCAACAAAGGGTCCTGTCGATGATATTGTACATTTCTACGATGTGAAGGTTAATTTAAGATATGAAAAGGGCGAATTTGCTGATAAAATCAGGTATAAACCGTCTACTTTATCAAATGCGATATTTCTTGTAAATCAAGTGCTGAACTATGAACCGCTGCATTTTAATGGGTCCTGCATTCTAAAGCTAGCCCTGATTCTTCTATTCCAGGTTTTAATGCTGGTATTTTTTGTTCACTGGAATATTGCAATGAGATTTATAGCGTACAATCCCTTCATATACTGGTCCTGTGCATACCACACCTTGAAGTATCACAGAACAAGATTGTTTAACTTTACATGTACCTTCTTTGCAGTGTATGGAATATTGTACATTATAATGTTTAGCTGCTTTTATCCACCACCGTAAATAAATTAGTTTAATACTGTATTGTGGAGATATCCAAGTTAAGACTCGGTACGATTAAGCAGAATTTATTCTATTCTTTCTTGTGGGATACGTCTTCATCTCCCCACGAGTGCAATGGCACAAAACTCTCAAAGAACCCGCATTCGGCAAAGAGGTTAGGCAGGAGCCAAAGCCCAGAGGAATATATGAGATATGTGATGGCAAATACGACCAATCGAACAAAGGCTATAAAAAGAAGCAGTATTAAAAGACCTAGAATGACGTACTGCACATATTTTCCAATTACTCTAAGCCATGGGGGCCATATTCTGTACATTACCAAGCCAAGAACAACAGCAACACACAGCATACTTATGGCCAAAGCCCTATAGTCATACCGCTCTTCTGTCCACATGTAGTAGTCGGATGCATTCACTGTTTTGCTTATGGCAAGGTCTACCAAGTTCGGGTTTTTTTCATTGAGGCGTACTCTAACAATCTTGTAAGCTTCTAAAAGTTTCTGAATTTCAGACTTTATTGTTTGTGTGTCCATTCCACACTTTGAAAGTGTCACAACACAATCCACTGCTTTTATAACATTCACTCTCTTCATGTTTCTGAATATCTTCTCTTCTGTGTCGATTCCTCTTAAAATTTTCTCAGTGTTTATAGCCATTATTTAGGGTGAGGATTTGCTTTTTAACATGGAGCCATGTTTTAATATTGATTGGATTTAAATAGCTGTCAAGATAAAAAGAGTAAAATGAAAATGGTGTCACTATCAAATAGCTATACAATAATAACGTGATTTTTCAAATTTCTTAAGCACTGTATATAGAAATTAGACCACGAGCCAATAGATTTTAATTATCAGATGTATTGACTTCTTCATAGTGATGCTTTTCAATAGCTTTAACAGCAATGGAAGTATATAAGTATGACATTACAATAAAGAATGTCCTAGCTAACAACTCAACAAAGAAGTAGAGGATCTTATCTGAATCATAGACAACGGCTGATTGCTTGAAAATGCTAATGTAGCTACCACAGACTAGAGCTTCAAAAGCTATAGATATTATCCATAGAATTGAGATAAATCCTGGCTTAGGATTTGGTGTGCTATTATACCGCTCGGGATACATGTAGTCGCAACACATGTAGTACACCATTGTAGTCAGCGTTGATATAAGCAATATTAAACTATAGCCTGCTCCAGCATATAAAAAGGGTGCATAGTCATATATTAAATAGTTTTTCTTCCAGTACAGAATAACAGCTGCACAGCTTGCCCCAATCATTACTGCGTTGAGTGCATAGACAAATATACTCGACTGCATAGTGTTTTTACTACCAACTGGTGCAAGCAGAGTGGTTCTCTTTCTCACATACGCAATAATCGTGCAAATTAGTTGGAGAATAGCAAAGATTACCATGAACATGAGGAAGAACCAAATTGCAGCGATTCCCCACTCACAGCTGACCGTAAAGAATTTTTCAATGGCATTTTGGACTCTACAATTCGGATCACAGTCGAGAACGGAAAAATCTACACTGAACTCATTTCCGATCGATTGTCCAGACGTGAGATTTTGGCTTGAAGCAGTTGTAGCGGCATCGCTTTGATTAGAAGTCATGCTGGGGTCAAAAATTTTAGATCAGATCAATCAGTTAAAAAATTTTTTTGATGGTATCTAAGTACTATAATTTACGCCAGGATAATTTTGGACGAAGCATTACTTCAATCCACATATGAGATCAAAAATGATCCAAAAAATCCTTGCTGTAACAATGCAAAATGCATAAGAATCCCGCATTTGCAGTCTTGTATATTCTTGTACTGAATGCCATGCACACTCTTCTTGGATAGGTTGTAGACGTTATATTCCTGGAAAGTATGCAAATTGCGCATCATTGATAGGAGTGGGCTATAACCATGTTTTAGTAAGGAAAAGCAGTTTTATTTGTAAAGGTACTGTATTGTATGAGCAGACTTGTGTAGCAATGCACAATTATTCTGTGTATTATCAGCAGTGGCAGTTCTCTCAACTAGGACATGCATAATCTAGTTATTAATATAAATAGTACGTGGATAATGTAATGACATAGTGCATATGGGCTAGCAATGTATAAACAATACACTCGTGTTCTATTTTAATCATATGTTGTTCATTCGAGCGTATGCGTGATGTAATTAACTATCAATATACCGAAAGGAAGTGGTTTGAGTTTAAGAATGACAATGAGCGACTCTCAAAGATAAAGATTGCAAAATGTCAGGGGAGAAATGTTATAAAAATAAAGCAAAAGAGACCATGAATATGAGCATTATATTTATATACCATTTGCTAATGGGCTAGGACAAATGAGGAATATTTGATTAGCTGTTAATTTTTGAAAGGTTGATCTAGCTATCATATCAATGCTAGAATAGCAGTTTGATGCTAAGTTGGTCACAAGTCGAGATTGTAGTTTTGGCAATGAGCTGTGCTTCATAGACTATTCCAGTGCCAACTTATTCAAAGATTCACATTTAATAGAATCTGGAGTGATTGCACAAAGAAGGGATTGGCATAACATATTTGACACCTGTCAATATATTATTTTCAATCCCAGTCTTTGAATGATATAATTTACTTACAAGGATTTGCCAGCACAGTTAATGTTGTGTGTTGACAGCAATTATCGTCTCGTTTGTAAGATTATAACTGATTTTTCTGTCAAATTTGACTATTTAAAAATTTTTAATCCATACATCTTAATGAATATTGCACAGATGAGAAAGACATACAAGGCAATTTGTAGTTTAGTTGTATTCATGGAAGCTACACTCCACAGCTCAGACAGTGATAAAGATACAGCTTCAGACGATCATCAAGTAGCTATTGGAGGCTCTGTGAATAGGCCACAGACAGTGCATTCCTCACACTATAGCTTTGAAAGGTATCCTGAGAATGAAACTAAAGTATCTATACCTTTCCAAGGCATTACATCTATTGACAGTAATATTAAGAGACTAGTGAAACTAAAGAAACTATATCTCTGGAATAACAACCTAAAGTCATTACCACCAGAGATAGGAGATCTGGTGAATCTAAAGACATTGCATCTCGATAATAACAATCTTAAGACATTACCATCTGAGATAAGAAGACTGGTGAGTTTACGAAAACTATATCTTAGTGATAACAATTTCAAGACATTGCCAGTTGAGATAGGAGAACTAAAGAATCTACAAGAGCTGAGTCTTAGTGGTAACAAGCTCAAGGCATTATCAGCCGAGATAGGAAAACTGGTGAATTTACAAGACTTGAACCTCAATGGTAACGAATTTGAATTATTACCAGCTGAAATAGGAAAATTAGAAAATCTAAACGTGTTGTACTTCCGTAGTAACAAGCTAACGACATTACCAGCAGAAATAAGAGAGTTGAAGAATCTACAGTATCTATATCTCGATTATAACAAGCTTGAAACACTACCATCCGACATAGGAGAATTGAAAAATCTACAGTATCTACATTTCAATTGCAACAAGCTGAAGTCATTACCATCTGAGATAGGAGAGCTGAAGAATCTACAGTATTTGGATCTTAGAAATAACAAACTCAAGATACTACCATCTGAGATAGGAAAGTTGAAGAATCTACTATACTTGGTTCTTAATAATAATGAACTCACAACACTACCATCTGAGATAGGAGAGCTGGAGAATCTAGGAGAACTGGATCTCAGTGGTAATAATCTCGAGACATTGCCAAACACAATAAGAAAGTTATCAGGCTCATTGCAATTGTTGTATTTAAGAGGCAATAACATTTCAGAGATAGGAGAAAAGGGAAGGACTTTAGGTAAGAAAGAACTGAGGGGGATATTTGGAGATTGTGTCAAGCTTGATGAGGATGTCCCGCAAGGACTATGTGGATGTTTATTACAATAAATTGGTTCGCAAACTTGATGTAGTTGTATTCTCTTTCCATGCTCCGGATGTGAAGGACTATTTAGGGTTTTTATTTCCCATCTGTAAGCAGCCTCTTCTCCAGGATACAGCATGGCGTTTTAGGTGGGATTCAGTACATACTGTTTAGATGTATCGTTAAGTGCACTACAGATGTTGGATATTGCTGAAAAGTACGGCCACAGATGCTCCAGCTCCATATCTGCATGCCTGGATCCTTGGCCAGCTGAGGAGAGTGTGTGACGAGAGACTTGGTGTGGTAGGAACAACCAAGAGGACATGCAAGATGCATGAGGGTTTTTGAGACATATAAATGGCTATGGATTGGTACAGCCCTTATGCAATGACCAATCCTGAGAAAAGGCTATTTGAGTGCTGTAGCTAGGGTTTGTCTATTATGAGGTGCACAAATGTTATACCACTTCACCACTC